>NW_022162738.1:0-4481 GCF_008728515.1 Papio anubis | reverse complement strand
CCACCACCCTATAGCCAGCCTACTCCTCCCCACCTCTGTTTACTTCCCACCCCACCCCTCTCCCATCCATGAATAAATCACCTCCCCCGAGGCACCACCTGCAACATTCGGGATCACAATTACACATGAATTTAGGTAGGGGCACACAGCTAAAACATATTATTCTGACCCTGATCCCCCGATATCATATCCATCTCACAGAGTAAAATACAATTATGCCTTTCCAAAAGCTGCCAAGTCCTAAGTCATTTCAGCATTCACTCCAGTGTAAAAGGTTCAACATCTCACCTGAGAAAAGGCTACAGTTCCTTTTGCCTATGAGTCCCTGAATTTAAAAGGGAGTTCTTTTCCTTCAAGCTACAATGATGGTCCTGGCATTGGGTAAGTTTTCTCGATCCAAAGGGTAGAAGTTTGCCAGGAAAATAACACAAATGGGATCACAGGCCCAGTGCAAGTCCAAAACCCGGGAGATCAGTATCCATTCACTCTTACAGCTCCAAAACCATCACGAGAACTCACCATCATGAGGAAACATTAAGGAGATGGTGTTTAACCATTTGTGAGGGATCCTCTCCCAATGCCCACTTTTCTCCCCTCAACACCACTATAATCCCCCCATTCTCCCCAATCCCCACCTTCCAACACCCACTGCCCTCCATGATTAAATTACCTTACACCTGGCCCCAATTTTAACATTTCTGATTACAATTCCACATGAGTTTCTGTAGGGACACACAGCCAAATTTTATTATTCTGTCCCTGCCTCCCAAAATCTCATGTCCTTCTCACTTTGCAAAATACAATGATGCCGTACCTACCATTTCCCCAAGCTACTATCCTTTTTTACAGCCTGCAGAACCATGAGACAATTAAACCCCTTTTTGTTATGGTCATAGAGAAAATTAGTACTGGGAAGTGAAGCTATGAAACGGCTTCAATGATTTTCCCCATCATCTTGACTAACACCCCTCAAGATCTTAAGTCAGTCCCACATTTACTCAAATGTCTGAAGCCCAAAATCTCACCTGAGACAAATCTGCAGTTCCTTCTGCCCCTGAGCCTGTGAAATAAAAGCAAGTTAACTACTTCCAAGATACAATGATTATCCAGGCATTGAATAAGAGTTCCCACCCAAAAGGAAGATATTTGCCAGAGAGAACAAAACACAAATGGAACTTACAGGTCCCATGAAAGTCCAAAACCCAGCAGGCCAGTTATTCAAACCCAGGGCTCCGAAGTCATCCTTTTTTAATCCTTGTACCGGGTGTGAGGGCTGGGCTCCCAAGGCCTTGGGCAGCTCTGCACCTGTTTGCAGGGTTCAGCCCCACAGGCTGCCCTCATGGGCTGTGCTGGTATTGAGTGCCTGTAACTTTTACCCACAGAGGGTACAAACTGTTTGGGTGAAGGAAAAAGGACAAGATGGAGGAAGGTGAACAAGAAGGCACAATCCATGTTGCTTCCGGTTCTTCCTCACCAACATTCCTGCACGCGGGAAAATGCAGCCCGCCCCGGGAAGATGCAGATCAACCGAGCATGCGCCAGGTGATGTCAATCCGAAGAGATCGAAACTTACCCGGCCACGCCTACGGAGATGCCCCTCTCACGCCCTTATCCTGCCCACAACATCCCCCTTCCAGTACCAATGCATAAAAGTCTGCCACTGGCAGGAGCCAGTGTGACTTCTTCGGCCCCCGCCATTTGTGGACCGGAGAACATCACCCGAGAGCGCCTGCGCGACTTCCCTGGCCCCCCACACCTGAGGACCAAAGAACTTCGCCCGAGAGTGTGTGCATATTTGCAATAAAAGACTGCCACTTTCTTATGTACTTTGGCCTCATGTTTAATTATTTAGCTCTCCTAAATTAAATTAAAACAGAAACCTCTTGGTGGGTCTATGCATCTGGGGTCTGCATGATGGTGGCCTCCAGTGTGGAGGCTCCAACCACGTATTTTCCCTCTGCAATGCCTTAGAGGTTTCCATGAGGCTCTGCCTTTTGCTTGATCTTCTATCTGGACACCCAGAGCATTTTCAACCTCTTCTGCAGTCCTATCGGGCTCCCAAGCCCAAGACTCCTACCAGTGCTCTATGAACCACAGCTGGCTTAACATTATGTGGAAGCCATGAAGGTTTATAGCTTGCCCTCTGAAACAGTGAACCAATCTAGCCTCCTGCATCTCATTCATTCAAGGTTAGACAGGAGGCTAGGGCTGCTTGGGATGCAGGCAGCAGTGTCACGGGGCTGCACTCAGCGAGTGGGGGCCATGGGACTGGCCCAGGGGAGCCATTCTCTTCCTCTCCTGGAGTCCCAGGGCCTCGGCCAGCAGAGGCTACTACAAACATCCTCTAGAAATGCTTAGGACTTTTTCCCCAATGTCTTGGCTGCACTGGCCCTAGGCTCCATTTTACATGCAAGTTCCTGGAGCCTCGTGGATTTTCCTTGAAATCAGTTTTTCTTTTGACCACTTCCAGGCGGGCTGCAAATGTTTCGACTTTTTGAGCTCTGCTTATCATTTAAATGTCACGATTTCCAACAGGGTGCTTTTCGCCGGTCACACATAGGCACAGGCGGTTAGATGCAGACAGGACCCTCTTGTGCTGCTGCCCTAAAGTTCATTCCACCCAGATCACGCTCGTCATCACCCTCCCGTTCAAGTTCACAGATCTCTAGGGCAAAGGTCACCTACAGTCACGTTCTTTTGCACAGAGGAAATAAAAATGTATGGCTCCTGTTCTCGAAGTAAGTTTCCCTCAAAACAATGCGGATCCCTCATAAGCCTGTGTGGGTCCATCCTTCACCATCCAGCCTTTTAATCACAGCTATTTAACAAGTCTCTACAATGGGTCCAAATTCTCCCTCCTTAATTCCTGTCTTTAGCACCAAGCTCTCAAACTCCGGCTGTTACCCACTGCTGAAAGTGTTTTACATTTTTAGCTATCTCTGTTGCAGCATAGCAGTGTAGAAGAAAAAGAAGTCCATTTTCAGGGGGAAACTTCTAGAAGGCTTCAGATATTTGCATTAAAAAAAAACCCAGTGCTAATAGCCAAGACGATGGGGAAATGTCATTGAAGATATTTCATGGCTCCACTTTGCAGTACTTATGTTCTGTATGATCACAACAAAAAGGGGTTTAACTGGCTCATGATTCTGCAGGCTATAAAGAAAGCATAGTGGCTTCTGCTTCTGGGAGGACTCAGGAAGCCTACAAATCATACCAGAAGGAAAATAGCAATGAAACGTTCCATATGGCAGGGGTATGAGCAAGACAGAGAGGAAGATCTCATGAGAACTATCAGGAGAGCAGCAGCAAGAAAATTAACCACTGGTGAAGGATCTACCCCCCAACACACCTCCACCCCCTACTGTTTCCAGACAGAAGCCTCATGCAGAGGCAGAGCCTCTTGGGAAACCTCTACTAGGGCAGCACAGAAGAAAAATATGGGCTTGGAGTCCCCACCCAGGATGCCACCATCCTCCAGACCCCAGAGTCATAGACCTACCAACAGCTCCCACCCTCAGGATGGAAAAGCTACAGGCACTCAACACCAGCCCAGCCCCCGAGAGCAGCCATGGGGGCTAAAGCCTGCAAAGCCACAGGTGCACTGCCCTGGTAGAGGTTTCCCATGAGACTCTGTCTCTGCAGCAGGTTACTCCCCCTTCCTACTACCCACCACCTTCACACCAACCTACAGCCAGCCCACTCTTAACAACTCTACCCACCCCCTTTCTCCTTCCATCCCCACCTCTCCTGTCCATGATTAACTAATCTCCCACCAGACCCCAACTCCAACATTTGGGATTACAATTCCACATGACATTTCTATGGGCCCACAGCCAAACCATATTATGCTGACTTTGACATTTCCGAATCTCATGTCCTTCTCACATAGTAAAATACAAACATGCCTTTTCCAAAGTTTCCAAAAGCCTTAAGTCATTCCCGCATTAACTCAAATGTAAAAAGTTCAAAGTCTCATCTGAGACAAGGCTATAGTCTCTTCTGCCTATGAGTCCCTGAAATTAAAAGGGCATTCGTTTCTTTCAAGGTAGAATGATGGTACAGGTATTGGGTAAGTTTTCTCAATCCAAACGGAAGAAATTTCCAAGAAAAATAACACAAATGGGACCACAGGCACAATGGACATCCAAAACCCAGCAGGCCAGTGTTCATTCAATCTCACAGCTCCAAAATCATGCAGAGAACTCACTATCAGAAGGACAGCATTAAGGAGATGGTGTTTAACCATTTGTGAAGGATCCACCCCCACCCCTGCCTTTCACCCCCAACCCCACCATAATCCCCCCGAATCTTCCCCACCCCCACAACTTCCAACCTTCACTCTCCACTCTCCACCATGACTAAATCACCTTGCATCAGCCCCACTTTAACATTTCCCATTACAATTCCACATGAGTTTTGGTACGGACACGGAGTCAAATCATATTATTCTGTCCCTGGTCCCCCAAATCTCATGTCTTTCT
>NW_022162737.1:0-4488 GCF_008728515.1 Papio anubis | reverse complement strand
AAACAAACAAACAAACAAAAACCACATAGCAGGGGGAGCCCAACTAGACATAAAGAGCGAATGCTTACCCTAGCAGTAATGGGGCAGGAGCCCATGTTTCTGGGGGGGGTGTGAGTAGGTGAGGAACATGGGGACAAATTCTGCATCTGTACTGTACCTACTTGGGGTGACTGACTATACCAGCGGTGGCTCAGCTGAAGCCGGGAAGGCTGAAGGCAGAGCCCCATCTCAGCCGTGTCCTCGGCCCACTGCCCACCTACCCTCCAGCCTCACCACTTGCTTGTTCTCACCAGCTATCACCAGTAAGCCCGCTTGTCATCACCCACTTCTGTTCCTCCTGCTCTCGTCTCAAAGCTGTTCCACAGGCTGTTCCTTCCCACCTAGACACCAGCCCACAGTCCTCCGAGTCTTCTAACCTCTCCTGAGCTCACCTGCTCCAGGAAGCCTGCCCAGATTTATGTCATCAGGCTCTACTTTCCTCTCTGTTTCAGACTTCCCCGCACCCACTAGGGTGCTCAGCTGGCACAGGGCTCTTGTATACCTGGTACATCTGCTTAATGATTCCTCGACCAGATATTCCCTCCAGGCAGAAGCAGCCCAAGACTCCACACACTGTGCCCACAACTGATTAAGAGACGAGAGGGCAACCAAAGCCACGGAGCAGGAGAAACTTTGCCACCACTCAGCCCTGGGAACGAACACTCCTCGCTGTGTCCCCCACCGCCATCGTCTTAGGCCCCGCCTGGGCCCCTCTCCCAGCATGTCTCTGTTGCTGCCCATCTGGTTCACCATCTGTGGCCACCTGCCCCCTCTGCTATTGTCCCCAACCCCAACAGTCAACCCACTGCTCTCTCCTTTCTGTGTCCCCCTCCCCTGCCTTGACCTAGGTCACCCCTCAGGTGCAAAGGCAGGGTGGGAACAGGGGTGGGGAGTGCATTGCCTAAGCTGTCTTCCTGAACAGAAAAGAAAGCGCTAGGATGGCCTCTGACCCCAGGAAATGCCACCTGTGCCCCAAGCTTAGCCAGCCACACCTGGAAAAGCGCCAGGTCCCGGTCAGCCTCCCAACCTCTCTTCCCCTGGCAGATGTGCCAGCGGAGGCTGGAGGCCAAGAGGGCTCTGCTGTTCTGGGAGCTGCCCAGACCATGGACAGGAGCTGCTGTGTGTCCGAGCAGAGGAAGAAAGAGGCGAGGAGAATTCAGGCTCCAGGAGAGCCATCGGCCCAGGCTGGGACAGCCGCAGCCATAGGGAGGAAGACGGGGAGGCACAAACACGGAGACCAAACAGGGGAACGGAGACCAAACAGGGGAAGACAAAGCCCCAGGAAGAGCCAGCGATGGGCAAGTGGGAGAGCAGGAGAGCCACAGGAGCAGGGAGAGGGCACCGGAGAGAGGCAGTGCTGCAAGGCCCCGCATGGGCAGGGGCGGGAAAGAAAGAAGAGACAAAGAACAAGAGGAGGAAAACAAAGGGGCAGTGGGAGTCAGCTCCCCCTCACCCTGGCCTCCCTGAACTTTGGGGTTGCCGTGGTGACTGCCTCCAAGGGTCAGGGCGGAAGGGAGAGGGTGGGGCCAGAGCTGCCAGGCCAGGAGAAGCCCTCCTGGATGTTGCCCTGAGCCTTCTCTAGACTAGGGAACCAAGGTCTGGGGCTCTGCCCTGGTGGGAGACGGAAAGCCTAGTGGGGGCGCTTCTCCGCCCCCATCACTTAGTGTCTGGCCACACTCACCAAGGGCAGGCTGGGTGTGGAGGACCAGAGGGAGAGGCCCTCCTTCCCACCGCCTCAAGTGCCCAGGCACAGCTGAGGACACAGGAGCTCAGCCTCCCACTTCCTCCTCCTGGAGGCGAAACTGAAGTCTCTGGAGGCTCAGAACCTCAGCCACAATCCCTGAAAAGCTCCTGCTTCCTGCTTCCTGTGGCTACCTTGAGGGGTGGGGCAGGGAGGCATCTGTCCAGCAAGGACCCTGAGTGAGGCCACGCCCTGACTCTCCCATACCCTTCCTTTGCCTTCAGGCCACACTCCCTGGGGTGGAAGTAGGGGCCTGTCAGCCTCTTCTTTTCCTCCCTTCCCTGACGGGTTTGAAGGCTGCCTAGAGGGGGTGTGACCTGACCCACCCCTGGGGTGCAGCTAACAGCATCCCCTCATGAGGGTCTCAGTTGTTCCCTGGCTTGGGGAAGGCACTCAGCAACTTGGGTGTGGTCCTCTCCCTGCTGCTACCTCTGGCTCCCCACAGCTGATAAAAAAAGGCAGAATACTGTCACCAACCCCCTCCAACTCTCCTCCCCCAGCCCTGCTGTCCAGGGAGTCTGTAGGCTGAGCGCTTGGCCAAGCAGCAGGAATGCCCCAGCCTGGGATCCCGCCAGGCTCCCACGCCCTGGGACTCTGTTTTGTCCTCAGATCAGGTGCCTTGGGGTCTCTGCCCTCAAAGCCCACCAGTCCCCTGGCCTGTCCTGGTCCCTACACTCCATTCCTAGAGCTTGGCCAGGTCACAGCCAGCAGGAAAGGAAGGCCTGGCACCCTAAGAACAGCCCGTGGGGTGGCAAGGGGGCCCAGAAGGCCTCAGCTTGCCCCCCAGCTTCATTGCAGCCCCTCCTCCAAGCCAGACCCGAACCACGGACTCTGAAAGTGGGGTCTGTTTGGACAGACAATGAGCTCTAGCCTCACTTCCTGTGGGAGCTCTGAAGGCGGAGCCAGGCTAGGCTCTTTCTGCCTGGAGGGAAAAGAATGCGCTAGACAAAGTCCATGTCAGCCGATTCTGCAGCTCAGCCAGGAGGCAAAAGGGGCCAGAAGAGGACTGCAGGGTCCTGACCCCTGGGTAGCGGCAGCCCTGTGCTCCCATGGTCCCCATTTCTGCCAAAGGCTGTATGAGACTGCAGGAATATCTTGATGGGGGTGAAGGGGCCCTGGCCTCGCCTCCTCTCCTGCGCCACGGTCCTCTCTACCCTTCCCCCAGCTCTCCTGGCCCCCAGGCTTCCACGCGCCTTTTTTCACAATTCTTGGCAGCCATAGCCGGCGCAGCCTCACAACACTTCCCCGACCACGTCACAGGCTGGTAGACAGTGGGGGCAGCCAACCGAAGCAGCCCAGCCCAGCCTGGCGGAAGGCGGGGCCTGCGCCAGCCGCCGGGATTCCTGGGGCTTCTTCCCAAGCTGGCTCTTGCCCCCTCCCGCTCTGTGCCAGGCATTGGGTAGGGAGGTGGGTCTGTAGCTGCTTCCTGGATCGTGCCCTACCTCCAGTGGCTGCCCGGACCCTCCCCGTGAGCTACCCCCACCCCAGCGCCACCTGGACCCTTCCTTACCTGACACCAACACGCTCATGATGGCCTCCAGAGGCCGGTTGTTGTCCAGCGCGCGGCTCAGCTTCAGCTCGCCCGTGGAGGCATTGAGCAGGACCAGGCTGAGTTCATTTCCCCGCTCAAAGCTGTAAGTCAGACTATCTGAGATATCAGGGTCATGTGCAGGTACTTGGCCAATGGCACCCCCAGGGAAGCTGCTTGAGCGGTTGGTGACATAGTTGTTGAAAAGGATCTCAAAGTTGCCCAGCACTGGTGGGTTGTCATTGCGGTCAAGGAGGCGGACGTGGACTGTAGCCCGGCTCACCAGAGGAGCTGACGTGGCCTGGATGACCAGGACGTACTCAGGCCGGTCCTCGTAGTCTAAGTCTACCAGGGCTGTCAGCTCCCCAGAGAAGATGTCCAGCTGGAAGACCTCAGGGATGTTGCCCTCCATGATCTGGTACATAATCTGGGCATTAGTGCCTTCATCGGGGTCAGTGGCTGTGACCCGGGCCACAGCCAGCCCAATGGGGCTGTTCTCTTCCACAAACACATCAAACTCATCCTGCTCAAAGACAGGGGGATTGTCATTCACATCCAGCACAGTGACTGTCACTTCCATGGGCGTGCGGGCTGGGGGCATCCCCTTGTCCACTGCATATGCCCACAAGACATACTCAGCCATGTTCTCTCTATCCAGCCTCTGCAGCGTTCACACGATGCCTGATGTGGACTCGACAATAAAGTCACCGTCTCCATTGTCGCCTCCTTGGAAAGTGTAGAAGACCCTACCATTAAGTCCAGAATCACGATCAGTGGCAGAGATCTGCAGGACGCTAGTGAAGGGTGGCACATCCTCACAGACACTGCCCTGGTAGAAGTCACGCAGGAACTGAGGGGCATTGTCATTCACGTCGTTCACCAGGATCTCCAGGTAGGTGGTGTCGGACTTCTGGGGAATGCCGTTGTCCCGAGCAGTAATGGCCAGGGTATAAGACACTTGGTCTTCGTAGTCCAGCTCAGCCTGGGTGGTGACGGCCCCTGTGTCTGCATCGATGCGGAACTGGGGGATGCTGTCCTCCATGAAGTAGGTGATGCGGGCATTCTCACCTGTGTCCTCATCCGTGGCGCTGATCAGCACCACTGTGGTGCCTGCCGGCCGGTCCTCATTAACATTCACTGTATAGTGGGAGCTCTGAAAGACAGGACGATGGGTGTTGGC
>NW_022162736.1:0-4492 GCF_008728515.1 Papio anubis | reverse complement strand
GTGATACCTTGATTCACCCCTATATTGATGAAATCTGTGTACTTGGGATGTCTTTCACTTTAGTTTCTTTTCCTTGTGCTGGTTATGTTAAGTTATTTTCTCCTAGCTGTTTTGAAATACACAGTAGATGACCCGCTGCCATCCCCCTGCTGATTTATCAATAGTAGGTCTCGTGTTCCCATTAGGCTGTGTGTTTGTGCCCGTTACCAGCCTCTGCCCATCCTGCTTATGAGTGGGCTCTGCTGGGCCCTGTTGACCACCTACTCTTGGCCTCCACGAGATCTGCTCTCAGCTCCTGCTTATGAGTGAGAACATGCGCCGTTTCCTTGCTTGTTTCGTTTGCTTAACGTAATGTCCTCCAACTCCATCCATGCTGCCGCGGATGACAGGGCTCTCCGCTGTGTGGTGGAGTATTGCTCCTGTGTATGTTCGGGCCACGTTCCCTTCATCCCCTGTTGACGGGCACTCAGGTGATTCCAGACCTTGGCTACTGTGGATGGAAGCTGAGAGCAGTCACTGGCTTTATACTTGGGGTACGTGAGCCACTTTGATGTTCTCAAGCAGCCTATCCCCAAAGCCCTCCGTAGAATGCCACGTTCGTTTGTACCCATGACTTCTTCCACTAGGATGAACAGCTGGGAAGGGACTTTGAGTGAATGCTTGGGTTTCTGTCTTTAATTGGTACCCAGCTACACTGGCCAAGCAGGGGTCCCAGTGACCCTGGACACTACCTCACATAAGGTCCAAAGATGCAGTTAGGTTCTTTTAACTTAAAAAAAAGTGCTTTTGACCTGGTTAAGCTATAGCATTATTAGAGTTTTTCATATTGGAAATGTGTATATTTTATTTTCTAAGAAGGAAAGAAATCCTGTTAAATACTCTAACCACAGATTAAATCATGTCAAGGAAAGAGGTACTATTTTGGGGGAAAATTATCCCTTCATGTCAAAGATCAAGGAGATAACTTACATTGTTTAATTGAGTTAATTATGAAATCTTAAGTGTTTTTAAGAAGATGAGCTGTGGATGCTGGAGGACATGAGACTGATACTGATTTAGTGTTAGTCAGCCCTGACAGAATGTGGCTCATATTTAAAGCTTGCTCCAGTATTGATAGATTGTAAGTTAATGTAAAGACCTGTTTGATGCTTTTATTTTACAAAATATTATTGAGAAAAAGTTTGACAGCCAAGGAACAGCCTTCAACCAATTTCTTCCTAATTTCTATCACCAGAAAATTTTGTCCTGTTAATTCCAGAATTTACTTTTGGAAAGTTCCTGTAAGGAGAGCAGAGGTATTGGTGGTTGAATGGTGACTTGAATTTAGGTGAAGATCGTTAAATATTTCATAGTCATGTTTGTCTTGGTGGTTTTAGCAATTTTATATTAAACTTAGAACTGTGAGTCAAACCAAATGTGTTCTTTTGCTTTTGTGATACTCCTTTGTATGACTATACTGGTAAAGAATGATAAAATGTGTATTGGGTATTTTTTCTGTGTAGATATTAGGATTTTTAGGGGAACAAATTAATCATTCTTCTAATATACACTGTGCTGTGTGTTGGGTCCTTTGTATATTAGTTGAATCACTATAATGAGGACCACTTGAAAGTCTGTTTCTATACCAGATCTTTTATATGTTGACTTGTGTTATGCAAAATCCTTCATTCTCTAAAAAGACTAAGCAATGGGTTGGAGGAGAGATTTCATCACCCATTAGGTCTATTCCGAATGCCCAGAATTGAATGCAAGTACTAATTATGTTTTTGAAGTGAGGTGTGTGTGTGGTGGACTCCTTTTTAGGTCATGGGAGGGAGGTAAAGCAAAGATGAGATTTGCTGATGAACATTTGTGCATATGCTAGTGGAGAAGTCATATGACTTGACTGCACCTGCGTACTCTGATTTTGGTTTCGTTAGTGTCCGTAGCCACAAGCCTCAGCCGCCTCTGGGACCCACCCTGAGGGGCTGTGGTGAGGGTTATTACAGAGTCGTGTGTCTTAGCGAATGGCACAAACGGCCTTGTGGGTCTACTTTGGCTTTGTTTGAACCTCTAGATTGTTAAACTAAGTTTAAAATTTTCTCTGGGGACCCACCTGAGGGGAGCTGTGGTGAGGGTTATTAGAGTCGTGTGTCTTAGCAAATGCTTTAAACGGCCTTACATGGGCCTCAGCTGGCTTTGTTTGAACCTGTAGATTGTTAAACTAATTTTAGTTTAACATTTTGAATATAAATTGTGATTCTTCTCTAAGAAGAGGTTCTGTTGTCTCTGAAGACAGGAGCCACAATACAGATGGTCCCTGGCTCACAATGGTTACATTTGTGATTGTTTTTCAACCTTGTGATGGTGTGACTAGTCACACCGATTGCATTGTTAGGCCAGATGGGCTGCCTCTGGATGAACCCGTCATAAAATTGGCTAATATGTCAAATGCACTTTCTATTTACAGGATATTTTCAGCTTACACTGGGTTTATTGGAACAGTTTCATCCCATGAGTAGCGCCCAGGAGCATATGTGCTCATAAAAAGTAGAATGATCTCATAGATACTGCAGAGATACAGAGACTTAGGCAGGAGGACTCATGGGCTGACTCCTGGAATGCAAATGTGGCGCCACTGGCTTCTGGATGTGGCGTCTGTGCCTTCTGCTTAGCCCAGTGGGTTATCAGCTCTCAGGGCAGAGAGGTCCAGCGTTTCTGTGTGTAGGTGTGAGCTGCCTTAAGAGGCTAGCTCAATTCTCACTGGTGTCTTCAGGGCTTTAGGCCTTCTGAACAAGCAGAGGAGGAAGGACGACTTTGTAGAACTTTGGAAATCTCAGGACTTCAGGGCCATCCCCTTGGCAGGAGAGGCCCCACTGGAAGTGAAACAGGGTGCCGTCTGGGCCTGTGCTGGGCCAGGCGTGTCTGAGACTGAGAGACCCACAGGACACAGATCGGTCTTAGTTCTAACTGGTGTCGATGGCCGCGCAGCATTCTGGCAGGTACATGAGTCACGGGGGACTTGGGTTTTGGGGTGTGCGTCCTGGTTGCCCTGGTGCTTGGAAGGCCCTATTCAGACTCAGCGGAGTCACTGTGACCTCTCTTCACCGCCCTACGGAGGCAGTGGCGTCGGTCACTAGCGCCACCAGATGTCAGATGTGTATATTATCTTCCTAGTCTCGGGATGGAGTCTTGTTTTGAGGTTATAGTAAACATTCTTTAGAGGGTTTTGGATTTTTTATATTTGTTTTGCAGAAGTGTTTGAGCAGTGAGATCCCCTTTCCAACTGTGAGAATTCAGATCACAGCAGTGGCAGAGAAGTGTAGAACCCAGACATGGCTGTTTCTGGTGTCTTGCCCCGGACAGAAGCGTGCTGGGGCCTCCGTGGTCCCTCTGTGGGGTGGGTGGAGCACGAGGAGCACAGGTTTGTGCGTTCTGGATCATGGTGCTTCCCAGTCTCAGGCGCTGCACTTGGGCTCTGAGGGTCTGGCCAGGAGACTTTGCACAGTCGGCTCCGGGGTGGAGTGGGGCTGCAGCGGGTCTTGCAGGAGCTGGAAGGTGGGGGGTGAGTGTCTCGCAAGCGGGACCTTTCAAATGGGCCCAGCAGGATGCATCCGTGGAAACGGTGCTGCCTAACACAGGGCTGCGGCAAGCAGGGCCTGAAAGGCTACAGCGGGCTCTGTTTCTGCTCTCTTGAGAGAGTCTCTGCACAGGTTTCCTCGGTTTTTGTCGGTTTGGAGGACGCTCCCCCTTTCTTGGGCTTACCTAGCCTTCTGAGGTTCCTCGTTGAGTATGACAAAGCCCTGAGAAAGCATTTTTATCGCATAATTGTTATACTTGTGGCTGGATAAATCACCTGCGAATGTGGGTGACTCAGTAGCTCTGAGGGTGTTCCATATCGAAGACAGAGGTGGGAATGAAATATTCCAGCAGGAGTCAGAGGATCTGTTCTCTGCTTCACACTGGGGCCCTGGTTTGCTGAGAGTCTTTCACACTCGATCCAAAATGGGGATAATGAAGTCTCACGGATTAGGCTTCAGCTGAGAGCTGCCTGCAGCACAGTCTTGGGTGAATAACAGTTCATATATTTAGTGCCAAGGGTGGGCGTAAGTTGATCTTACTCATGTGTTCAGAAAGGAGTAGTAAAAAGCTGCCCTTGTAATTCCAGGACCGTGTATCCCAGGAATGCCAAACCCCGCTGGCTTTCACCCGACGCTGTCGTAGGTGACGCCGTATGGAAATGAGGACCCGTGTGCCGCATACCTGAGCCAGTAGCCGTCTCCCTCCAGGGCCGTGGCCGAGCCTTCCTGATTTCGCTGGGTTGCCAGGCTGGGGATCTGTTAGCCCAGCGACGCCTGTGGTCTCGGCCCCCCTCCCCGTGGGGACAGGAGGTGGCTTCCGGAGGCTGGTGAATACCTGAATGAAGCCGACTTGTGACTGCAGTTCTGTCTAAGGGCCTCCCCGGGTGTTAGATGTCAGTAAATGACACCTGTGTGTGTGGAGCTAATGTGAT
>NW_022162735.1:0-4497 GCF_008728515.1 Papio anubis | reverse complement strand
CGGTGGCTCACGCCTGTAATCCCAGCACTTTGGGAGGCCGAGGCGGGCGGATCACAAGCTCACGAGATCGAGACCACGGTGAAACCCCGTCTCTACTAAAAATACAAAAAATTAGCCGGGCGCGGTTGTGGGCGCCTGTAGTCCCAGCTACTCGGGAGGCTGAGGCAGGAGAATGGCGTGAACCCGGGAGGCGGAGCTTGCAGTGAGCCGAGATCGTGCCACTGCACTCCAGCCTGGGCGACAGAGCGAGACTCCGTCTCAAAAAAAACAAAAAAAAACAGCCGGGTGTGGGTGGCTCACCCCTGTAATCCCAGAACTATGGGAGGCCGAGGCAGGAGTTATCACGAGGTCAGGAGTTCGAGACCAGTCTGGCCAAGAGAACAGCCTGGCCAATATGATGAAACCTCGTCTCTACTAAAAATACAAAAATTAGCCGGGCATGGTGGTGGGCGCCTGTAATCCCAGCTACTCAGGAGGTTGAAACAGGAGAATCACTGGAACCCGGGAGGTGGAGGTTGCAGTGAGCCAAAGATCATGCCATTGCATTCCAGTGTGGGCGACAGAGCAAGACTCCGACTCAAAAAAAAAAAAAAGAAAAAAAAAAAAAGGCATATATATCTGGTCTTCATCCGGGGTTTCTGGCCCAGAACGAAAACTCCTGGAATTTCCTGAGTGATGGGGAGAGAGGAGCATCTTTTGTTATTCATAATGAATCTCTTTTCACCACACCTGAGTTCACACTAATGAGATGACTTTTGGAGGATGGGGCTGGTGGCCAGAGAAACCAACCACGTGATTAGGGGATTGCAACTTTCATCCCTACCCCAGACCTCGGGGAGGGAAGAGGGGCTGCAGATTGAACCAATCACCAGTGGCCAATGATTTAATCAATTGTGCCTAATGAAGCCTCCATCAAAACCCTAACTAATGGGGTTTGGGAGGTTCCAGGTCAGTGACAGCACCCACATGCCAGGAGGGGGTGGCTCAATCCAACTCCACTAGGACAGAAGCTCCTGTGCTTGGAATGGTTCTGAACCTCACCCTCAGTAGCTCATCACCTGTTTGTCTATATCCTGTGTGACATCCTTTATAAACCATTTTGAAGTTCCCACAACCCATTCCTTAGGTTTGATAATTTGCTGTAATGGCTCACAAAAATCAGGGAATGTAAGTAAATGTAAGTAAACCTAAGTAAATGTTTCCCTAATTTTTTTTTTTTTTTTTTTGAGACAGGGTCTCATTCTGTCACCCAGGCTGGAGGGCAGTGGCGTGATCTCTGCTCACTGCAACTTCCACCTCCTGAGTTCAAGTGATTCTCGTGCCTCAGCTTCCCGAGTAGCTGGGATTACAGGCACCCGCAACCACGCCCAGCTAATTGTTGTATTTTCAATAGAGATGGGGTTTTGCCATGTTGGCCAGGCTGGTCTCCAACTCCTGATCTCAAGTGATCCACCCGCCTCGGCCTCCCACAGTGCTGGGATTACAGGCCTGAGTCACCACGCCCGGCCTGTTTCCCTGATTTTTGTGAGCCATTACAGCAAATTATCCAACCTAAGGAGGGGGTTGTGGGAACTTCCAAATTTGGGCTGGTCAGAAGTGCAGGTGACAAGCTGGGACCTAGAACTGGTATCTAAAGCAGGGGCAGTCTGCTGGGACTGAGCCCTTCGAAGACCTGTGGGGTCCGGGCTAACTCTGGGTAGTGAGTGTCAGAACTGAATTTTAGGACAGCCGGCTGGTGTCTGGAGAGGTGGAGAATTGGTGTGGGCGCCCCCCTCCCCACTAACATTGGTGTCAAAAGTACTGGGAATGTAGAAAGTTTTTCCTTGTTAGGTATCCCAAAAGATCTTCCACACCTGGATCCTAGGGAAGGCAGCTGGGAGGGCAGGAGGTGGCTGGCTTCAGAGAGCCAAGGAGGACTGGGAAGTCAGAGAATGGGTGTGTGGCTCAGCAGTCAGGGGCAGTGGCACCCTTTTCCCCAACCTCTTCAACTAAACGCATGGTTGGGCTTCAGCACCACATGGATGAAGGTGCCACCACCAGCCCTGAGAGTCACCGACATTTGTGCAGAGCTTCCCCAATGTTGCACCAGGATGCAGGACCAGGGTCAGGGACTCCAAGCCAGTGTGGAGTAGGAAAGCCCTAGGCAATCCGTCAGTAAGGTCCTTCCAGCCTCGGCTGGAGTCACATCCTCAGCCCCACTTTCTCCAACTCTTTCTTGGAAGCCCAGAGGTGCCACACACACGCAGTTGCTGGCCACACACACTCACATAGTCCCCAGGGTCCCGGCTGAGGCTGGGGAGACCCCTATTGGCCACAATGTGGGGATGAAGTTCCCACCCACAGTCACTGTAGCAACCACCCTGTGCTGAGAACCACACTTCAGGGACCAGCACGCACTAGAAAAATGTCACACAGGAATACACACCCAGAGGGCACTCGAGAAACATTTACTGAGCACCTACTATGTGCCAGGCCCCAGGCAGGACACTTGGAAAACCAAGTCAATACAACCTGGTCCCTGCCGAGGAGCTCACAGTCTAGAGGGCTAAGCCATTAATCACAGAACAGCAAAGGTGCATTTAGCTTCACAATTTTACAACAAACGTTTACATACGTTTTCTCAAGTGTAAACACCCAGCAACACAGTCATGTTGTTTTAAAAGCACATTGGCAGAAATGTAAACACAAGTCACAGGATTGAAAGGATGGGAGAAAACCATTTGCAGTATTTGAGATTGCAGAACCAGATTTTTAGCATTATTTATTCTTTCCTATCAGGTAGGATCCAAGTTTTGCCAATCTGCGGATCATGGTGTTTGAGACACGGGAGTTCCGTGGCCTGCCTGCCATCATGCAGTGGGGAAGCCACCCTAGATACAAGGCATCCTGAAGCCTTGGCCACTGCCTTCTGTCCACCACACCTCACTGTCTTTTAATGTCCCCTAGACAAAGACCCTGTACATTTTTAGGCTCCTCCTGAGCTTGTCAGATGGGGAGAAGGGACCATGTCTCAGGAGCCCACCAAGCCGTGAGATCCCTCATACCTGGCTTGGCACATGGTGACACCCCATCAGGCGAGCATGCAGCACACGCTACCCAGGCCCAGACCCTGTCTGCCTGAGATGAACTTCCTGGTTAGTCTCAAAATCTGGCAGCGTTGGCTGGGCACGGTGGGTGGCTCACACCTGTAATCCCAGCACTTTGGGAGGCCGAGGTGGGTGGATCACTTGAGGTCAGGAGTTCGAGACCAGCCTGGCCAACATGGCAAAACCCTGTCTCTACCAAAAAATACAAAAATTAGCCAGGCATGGTGGAGCACGCCTGTAATCCCAGCTACTTGGGAGGCTGAGGCAGGAGAATTGCTTGAACCTGACAGGCGGAGGTTGCAGTGAGCTGAGATCGCGCCACTGCACTCCAGCCTGGCGACAGAGCAAGACTCCATCACACACACACACACACAAAAGTGGCAGTTTCAGTGTCCTACAGGAATAGGTACCCTCCAAGTCTCACCTGTGCCCCCACTTCTCCTGTGTGCACATTTGTCAGCAGGTACAGAGGTGTACAGTCCCGCTTATCACAACTGCTCTAAACAGGACAGTGCAGCTGGGGTTTGAGAGGGGGCTGCCTGTGTGCTCCATCGCACCAAAGGGAAAACCGCACACAGATCTGGCACCTGTTGGTTTAGTTTATGAAGGTAAGGAATCCGGTGAAGAGACCCAAAGTGGCCTCCTCGTGGTCCAGGGAATAGGGGAAACCAGCAAGCGTTTGGGTTTAATTAGGCCAAGGGTTGGGTGGGATGAAGGTAGAAGCTGAGGGTGCAGGCCTGCAGGGCTGGAGAAGGCGGGGCTGAGTTGAGGACCCCTGTGCCTACCTCACCATCACAGGGAAAGGGAGGAGAGGCATCTTGCCACCTGTAAGCTGGCTCTGCCATTTCACTTTAGAAAGCTCAGGATGCCGGGCACGGTGGCTCAAGCCTGTAATCCCAGCACTTTGGGAGGCCGAGACGGGCGGATCACGAGGTCAGGAGATCGAGACCATCCTGGCTAACACAGTGAAACCCCGTCTCTACAAAAAAAAGCTCAGGATAAGCGGGGCACGGTGGCTCACGCCTGTAATCCCAGCACTTTGGGAGGCTGAGGCGGGTGGATCGCCTGAGGTCAGGAGTTTGAGGCCAGCCTGGCCAACATAGTGAAACTCTATTTCTACTAAAAATACAAAAAATTTGCCGGGCGCGGTGGCTCAAGCCTGTAATCCCAGCACTTTGGGAGGCCGAGGCGGGTGGATCACGAGGTCAGGAGATCGAGACCATCCTGGCTAACATGGTGAAACCCCGTCTCTACTAAAAATACAAAAAACTAGCCGGGCGTGGTGGCGGGCGCCTGTAGTCCCAGCTACTCGGAGGCTGAGGCGGGAGAATGGCGTGAACCCGGGAGGTGGAGCTTGCAGTGAGCCGAGATCGCGCCACTGCACTCCAGCCTGGGCGACAGAGCAAGACTC
>NW_022162734.1:0-4517 GCF_008728515.1 Papio anubis | reverse complement strand
TTTTTTTGAGACGGAGTCTGGCTCTGTCACCCAGGCTGGGGTGCAGTGGCGCGATCTCGGCTCACTGCAAGTTCCACCTCCTGGATTCACACCATTCTCCTGCCTCAGCCTCCCGAGTAGCTGGGACCACAGGCACCCACCACCACACCTGGCTAATTTTTTGTATTTTTAGTAGAGACGGGGTTTCACCGTGTTAACCAGAATGATCTCTATCTCCTGACCTTGCGATCCACCCTTCTCGGCCTCCCAAAGTGCTGGGATTACAGGCAAGAGCCACTGCGCCTGGTAAGCTAAATTTTTAATTTAGCTCACTGTGACTAATTTAACTCACTGTGTCGCCCAGGCTGGAGTGCAGTGGCATGATCTCGGCTTACTGCAAGCTCCACCTTCTGGGTTCACGCCACTCTCCTGCCTCAGCCTCCCGAGTAGCTGGGACTACAGGCACCCGCCACCACCCCTAGCTAATTTTTTGTATTTTTAGTAGAGACGGGGTTTCACCATGTTAGCCAGGATGGTCTCGATCTCCTTACCTTGTGATCTGCTTGCCTCGGCCTCCCATAGTGCTGGGATTAACAGATGTGAGCCACCACACCCAGCCCTACATTTTAAGTTTTTTTAGAGATGGAGGTCTTGCCATGTTGCCCAGGGCTGGCCTTGAACTCCTGAGGCTCAAGTGATCCTCCTGCCTAGGCCTCCCAAAGTGCTGGGTTAACAGGCATGACTCCAGCCCCTCTAACCTTTTATTTTGAAAATTTGAAAACATCCAGAGAACTTGAAAAAGCAGTGAAATGAACATTAATATATGTATCTCATCGTCAGTCCATAAATGTGGCTGAGCCTTCAGGCCCCTTCTCCAAACTCTTCAGCGTTTCCTAAGAACGCAGCCATTTCCTATATATTGCAAGACTAGACTCTCATCTCAGAAATGAGTAGTCATACTATTATCGTCTAGTATCCATCCCCACCATACTCAAAATTTTCCAACTGGCCCCAGGATGTCTTTTAAAGCCTTTAAGAAAAATGAATGAGGATCCAATTTAGGTTCACCCACTTGGTTGTGAGACTTCTTTGGGCTACTCTCCAATAGCGCCTCCTACAGGCACTTACTTTTTATGACACTGAGTAACTCAGGCCAATTTCTTTGAGAGATGGTCTGACTTGTTCCATATTCCCTGCAAGGCCCTAAACATTGGAAGTTGGATCTAAAGGCCACAGTTAGGCCGGGCAGGGTGGTTCACGCCTGGAATCCCAGTACTTTGGGAGACCGAAGCGGGCAGATCACCTGAGGTCAAGAGTTCGAGACGAACCTGGCCAAGATGGTGAAACCCCGTCTCTACTAAAAATACAAAATTAGTGGGGTGTGGTGGCGCATACCTGTAATCCCAGCTACTCGGGAAGCTGAGGGACGAGAATCACTGGAACCCGGGAGGCGGAGGTTGCAGTCAGCCGAGATCTTGCCGTTGCACTCCAGCCTGGGCAACAAGAGTGAAATTCTATCTCAAATAAATAAATAAATAAAGGCCGGTTGGATTGAGATTAGGCATTTTTGGGCTAGGCACAGTGGCTCACACCTGTAATCCCAACACTTTGAGAGGCTGAGGCAGGTGGATCACTTGAGCCCAGGCGTTTGAGACCAGCCTGGGCAACATAATGAGACCTCATCTCAACAAAAAATAAATAAAATTAGCCCAGCGTGGTGATATGCACCTGTAGTCCCAGCTGCTCGGGAGGCTGAGGCAGGAAGATCACTTGAGCCCAGGAGATCAAGGCTGCAGTGAGCCGTGATTGCGCCACTGCACTGCAACCTCGGTGACATAGTGAGACCCTGTCTTCAAAAAGTAAATAAATTACTTAATTAAATTAAAAATTAAATAAACAGGCTTGGTGCCAGTGGTTCACACCTTAATCCCAGCGCTTTGGGAGACTGCGGCGGGCTGATCACTTGAGGTCAGGAGTTCAAGACCAGCCTGGCCAACATGGTGAAACCGTTGTGTCTACTAAAAATGCAAAAATTAGCTGGGCGTGGTGCCACAGGCCTGTAATCCCAGTTACTGTAAACCCAGGCTGAGGAACGAGAATCGCTTGAACCTGGAAGGTGGAGGCTGCAGTGAGCTGAGATGCCACTGCACTCCAGTCTGGGTGATATAGCAAGACTCCATATCAAAAAAAAAAAAAAAGCTGTAAAAAACAAACATTTTTGGCCAGGATCCCGTCTTGATGGTGCCATGTGCTCCCAGTGGCTACATCAGGAAGAAGGGAAGGGCAGGTTGTTTCTCTTTCAGGGATGGTCACTTTAGTCACTTGGGAAAAGTGCTGATGCAAATTTCTTTTTGAGACAGAGTCTCACCTGCCCTCTCCAGGCTGAGTGCAGGAAGCATCTCAGCTCACTCACAAGGTCCACTCCTGGTTCACGCCCATTCTGCTTCAGCCTCCCAAGTAGCTGAGACTACAGGCTACCACCAGGCCCAGCTAATTTTTGTATTTTAGTAGAGGCAGGGTTTTCACTGTAAGAAGCTGTGATGGTCTCGACCTTTTTGACCTCGCGGATTCCTGGGCTCTGCCTCGTTTCAGTGCTGGGATTACAGGTGTGAGCCACCATGCCCGGCCTTTTTTTTTTATTTTGAGACAGAGTCTAGCTCTGTTGCTCAGGCCGGAGTGCAGTGGCGTGATCTCGGTTCACTGCAAGCTCCACTTCCTGGGTTCACGCCATTCTCTTGCCTCAGCCTCCCCAGCAGCTGGGACTAAATTATCTCCGCTAATTGTTTTGTATTTTTAGTAGAGACGAGGTTTCACCGTGTTGGCCAGGAAGATCTCCTGACCTTGTGATCCGCCCGCCTCGGCCTCCCGAAGTGCTGGGATTACAGGTGTGAGCCACTGCGCCCGGCCAAGTGATGCAAATTTCTAAATGTTTTAAGGAGGGATGATAATACAGAACTGTCAGTTTTCTCTGGCCTTTGCTTTGTTGGTAACCCTGAGACCGGGGGCTGCCCTGCCCTCATGAGCCATTACCCAGTGAGTAAAACTCTTCCTCTGGGTCTGCGTATTGAGTGTCTTTTAACTTGGATGACCTAGGTGTGCGGCCAGCTTCCTCTCAGCAGATCCTAACCCAGGGTGTTCACCTTCGCAGGTGTGGTAAGAGAGGAGAGAGACCCGAGAGTGGGGCCGGCTGTAGGGAGGCATCCCCACAGTGAAGGATGCTTGAAGAATCAATCTTGGCTGCCCTGGAGCAGGAGCAGCTGGGGGAAGTCAAGTTGGAGGAGGAGGAGGCTGCCAGCCCAGAGGACCCCAGGCGGCCAGAGTCCAGGCTGAGGCCCGAGGTGGCTCACCAGCTGTTCAGATGCTTCCAGTATCAGGAGGACATGGGGCCACGGGCATCCCTGAGCCGGCTCCGGGAGCTCTGCGGCCACTGGCTACGGCCGGCTCTGCACACCAAGAAGCAGATCCTGGAGCTGCTAGTGCTGGAGCAGTTCCTGAGTGTGCTGCCTCCGCACCTCCTGGGCCGCCTGCAGGGGCAGCCACTCAGGGATGGGGAGGAGGTGGTGCTGCTGCTGGAGGGCATCCACCGGGAGCCCAGCCACGCGGGGCCGCTGGTGAGAGGGTGGGGCAGTGGACTGAGCAGTATACAGATGATGGGGACTTGATCGCCCCAGTGAACAATCTCTGGAAACTCCACTTTCCCCCACCTGACCATTCCTTCTTCACCTCTTAACTCCTGCCCTGTCTGACTCTCACCTCGTTTCTGTCCCATGTCCCCTCGGAGTCAGAAGGACACAGGCTGCCACCCCGGGAGTCACTTAACTTGAATGTGTTTTGAACAGGATTTTAGTTGTAATGCTGGCAAGAGTTGTCCCCGTGCAGACGTCACCTTGGAGGAAAAGGGGTGTGCTTCCCAGGTCCCCAGCCACAGCCCCAAGAAGGAATTGCCTGCAGAAGAACCTTCAGTGCTGGGCCCATCGGATGAGCTTCCCCCAACCCAGCCAAGGCCTGCCAAGCCTGCTGAGCTGGGACAGTGGAGACTTCCCCCAAGTTCAAAGCAGCCACTGAGCCCGGGGCCCCAGAAGACATTCCAGGCCCTGCAAGAAAGCAGTGAGGAGCCTGTGCCCTAGGAGGCCAAGGACTGGGTGTTGGGGAGCGGCCTGGATGTCTGGGGTGGGGTGAGAAGTGGGGCCTCCCCAGGTGACCGGGAAAGGAGAGCACCAAGGTGTCTTCACAGGGCCCCGATGATGTGGTGCATGTCCTTGCAGCCACATGGCAGGCAGGGCTGCCTTCTAACAGTGCTTCCTCCCCTGTTCCCCAATGCTGTCAGGCCCCCAGGGCCCCTCACCATGGCCAGAGGAGAGTTCCGGAGATCAGGAGCTGGCGGCTGTGCTGGTGAGCTGGGCCGCACCCGAAGATGTTCTCAAGCCCCAGGAACTTCCCTACCACTGTAGTTTTAGCAAATCCATACCTTCCCTGATTCAGTCCTGGGAAGTGTTTCATTCCCCACAGGTTCCTGAGGCATGATCCTCTCTGACTAA
>NW_022162733.1:0-4520 GCF_008728515.1 Papio anubis | reverse complement strand
GGTGCTCCTGTATTGGGTGCATATATATTTAGGATAGTTAGCTCTTCCTGTTGAATTGATCCCTTTACCATTATGTAATGGCCTTCTTTGTCTCTTTTGATCTTTGATGGTTTAAAGTCTGTTTTATCAGAGACTAGGATTGCAACCCCTGCTTTTTTCTGTTCTCCATTTGCTTGGTAAATCTTCCTCCATCCCTTTATTTTGAGCCTATGTATGTCTCTGCGTGTGAGATGGGTCTCCTGAATACAGCAGACTGATGGGTCTTGACTCTTTATCCAGTTTGCCAGTCTGTGTCTTTTCATTGGAGCATTTAGTCCATTTACATTTAAGGTTAAGATTGTTATGTGTGAACTTGATCCTGCCATTATGATATTAACTGGTTATTTTGCTCGTTAGTTGATGCAGTTTCTTCCTAGCCTCGATGGTCTTTACATTTTGGCATGTTTTTGAGATGGCTGGTACCGGTTGTTCCTTTCCATGTTGAGTGCTTCCTTCAGGGTCTCTTGTAAGGCAGGCCTAGTGGTGACAAAATCTCTAAGCATTTGCTTATCTGTAAAGGATTTTATTTCTCCTTCACTTATGAAACTTAGTTTGGCTGGATATGAAATTCTGGGTTTAAAATTCTTTTCTTTAAGAATGTTGAATATTGGCCCCCACTCTCTTCTGGCTTGTAGAGTTTCTGCCGAGAGATCTGCTGTGAGTCTGATGGGCTTCCCTTTGTGGGTAACCCGACCTTTCTCTCTGGCTGCCCTTAAGATTTTTTCCTTCATTTCAACTTTGGTGAATCTGGCAATTATGTGTCTTGGAGTTGCTCTTCTCGAGGAGTATCTTTGTGGCGTTCTCTGTATTTCCTGGATTTGAATGTTGGCCTGCCCTACTAGGTTGGGGAAGTTCTCCTGGATGATATCCTGAAGAGTGTTTTCCAACTTGGTTCCATTTTCCCCCTCACTTTCATGCACCCCAATCAGACGTAGATTTGGTCTTTTTACATAATCCCATACTTCTTGCAGGCTTTGTTCATTTCTTTTTCTTCTTTTTTCTTTTGGTTTCTCTTCTCGCTTCATTTCATTCATTTGATCCTCAATCGCTGATACTCTTTCTTCCAGTTGATCGAGTCGGTTACTGAAGCTTGTGCATTTGTCACGTATTTCTCGTGTCATGGTTTTCATCTCTTTCATTTCGTTTATGACCTTCTCTGCATTAATTAGTCTAGCCGTCAATTCTTCCACTTTTTTTTCAAGATTTTTAGTTTCTTTGCGCTGGGTACGTAATTCCTCCTTTAGCTCTAAGAAATTTGATGGACTGAAGCCTTCTTCTCTCATCTCGTCAAAGTCATTTTCCGTCCAGGTTTGATCCGTTGCTGGTGATGAGCTTCGCTCCTTTGCCGGGGGAGATGTGCTCTTATTTTTTGAATTTCCAGCTTTTCTGCCCTGCTTTTTCCCCATCTTTGTGGTTTTATCTGCCTCTGGTCTTTGATGATGGTGATGTACTGATGGGGTTTTGGTGTAGGTGTCCTTCCTGTTTGATAGTTTTCCTTCTAACAGTCAGGACCCTCAGCTGTAGGTCTGTTGGAGATTGCTTGAGGTCCACTCCAGACCCTGTTTGCCTGGGTATCAGCAGCAGAGGCTGCAGAAGATAGAATATTTCTGAACAGCGAGTGTACCTGTCTGATTCTTGCTTTGGAAGCTTCCTCTCAGGGGTATACTCCACCCTGTGAGGTGTGGGGTGTCAGACTGCCCCTAGTGGGGGATGTCTCCCAGTTAGGCTACTCAGGGGTCAGGGACCCACTTGAGCAGGCAGTCTGTCCGTTCTCAGATCTCAGCCTCCGTGTTGGGAGATCCACTGCTCTCTTCAAAGCTGTCAGACAGAGTCGTTTGCGTCTGCAGAGTTTTCTGCTGCTTTGTTGTTGTTGTTGTTGTTGTTGTGTAGCTGTGCCCTGTCCCCAGAGGTGGAGTCTACAGAGACAGACAGGTTTCCTTGAGCTGCTGTGAGCTCCACCCAGTTGGAGCTTCCCAGCAGCTTTGTTTACCTACTTAAGCCTCAGCAATGGCGGGCGCCCCTCCCCCAGCCTCGCTGCTGCCTTGCCGGTAGATCACAGACTGCTGTGCTAGCAATGAGGGAGGCTCCGTGGGCGTGGGACCCTCCCGGCCAGGTGTGGGATATGATCTCCTGGTGTGCCTGTTTGCTTAAAGCGCAATATTGGGGTGGGAGTTACCCGATTTTCCAGGTGTTGTGTGTCTCAGTTCCCCTGGCTAGGAAAAGGGATTCCCTTCCCCCTTGCGCTTCCCAGGTGAGGCGATGCCTCGCCCTGCTTCAGCTCTCGCTGGTCGGGCTGCAGCAGCTGACCAGCACCGATGTCCGGCACTCCCCAGTGAGATGAACCCAGTACCTCAGTTGAAAATGCAGAAATCACCGGTCTTCTGTGTCGCTGGCGCTGGGAGTTGGTGACTGGAGCTGTTCCTATTCGGCCATCTTGCTTCGCCCCTCAAGTTTTAAGGTTTTAAGAGGGTCTATTTTGTTACGAGTATAATCCATGTGCTGAGAAAAATAATGTGTATACTACTACACCCATTGCATGAAATGTTTTGTAAATATGTTTTAGATTCATTTTTTTCTGTGATGGATAGATAGTTCTGATAAAGTGCAGATTAAGTCTGATGTTTTTATGTTTCTTTTCTGTCTGTAAGATTTGTCCAATGCTGAAAGTGAGGTGTTGAAGTCTTCAGCTATTATTGTATTGGAGTCTACCTCTCTCTTTAGCTCTAATACTATTGGTTATATATATTTGGGGCTCCAGTGTTGGGTGCAGATATATTTAAAATTGTTATATCTTCTTGTTGAGCTAACCCCTTTATATAGTGTTCTTCTTTTTATCTTCTTGTAGTTTTTGTCTTGAAATATATCTTTTTCTGATATAAACATAGTGACTTCTGCTCTTTATTTTGGTTTCCATTGGCATGGAATAGTTTTTCCCATCTCTTTATTTTCAGTGTATTTGTGTCTTTATAGGTGAAGGGAGTTTCTTGTAGGCAACTGATCAATGGTCTTTCTTTTCTTTCTTTTTTTTTTTAAATCAATTCAGCCACTGTATGTCTTTCCATTGGAGAGTTTAGTCGATTTGCATTTAATGTAATTATTGATGAGTAAGAACTTACTCTTGCCATTTTGTTATAGTTTTCTATTTCTGTCTGTGTGTGTGTGTGTGTGTGTGTGTGTTTTCTTTCATCTTTCTTTTCTTCCTGTCCTTTTAGTGAAGGTGATTTCCTCTTGTGGTGTGATTTAGTTTCCTGCTTTTTATTTTTTGTGTATCTATTGCATGTTTTAATTTTGGTTTGAGGTTATTATGAGGCTCACAAATAGTATCTTATAACCCACTGTTTTATGCTGATAGCAACAAAACACTGTTTGCATAAACAAGAAACAAACAAGTATAAAGAAAGCTAATACAAACTTTATGCTTTAACTTCATCCCCTACTTTTTAAATTTTTGTTGTTTATACTCATATCTTTTTGTAGCATACCTTGAAAACTTACTATAGTTACATTTTTTTTTTATTGGTTTACACATCACGGTTTCAGTGTCATAATATTCTGTGCTATTCTGTGTACTTACTGTAAACAGTAAGTTTTCTATGTTCAGGTTATTACTTATTGCTTATTAACATCCTTTGCTTTCTGATGAGCAACTCCCTTTAGCATTTCTTGTAGAACAGATCGGGTGTTGATGAAATCCCTATTTTTGTTTGTCTGAGAAAGTTCTTATTTCTCCTTCAAAAATTAATAATATTTTCACCAGATACACCAATGTGGGAACATTTGTGTGTGTGTGTGTGTGGTTTTTTGTTGTTGTTGTTGCTTGTTTTCCTAAGAACTTAAATATGTCTTGCTACTCTCTTCTGGCCTCTAAGATTTGCACTGAAAAGTGTGCTGCCAGATGTATTTGAACTCACTTCTATTTTATTTGTTTTTATTTTCCCTTGCTGCTTTTAGTATCCCTTCTTTATGATTGTTTTTCGGGAGTTTGGCTAAATGCCTTGAGATATATATATATATATATATATATATATATATATATATATATATATTTAGATTAAATTGGCATAGTGTTCCATACGCTTCTTGTACTTGAATATTGATATCTTTCTCCAGGTTTGGGAAGTTCTCTGTTATTATCCCTTTGAATAAACTTTCTACCCCTATCTCTCTTTCTCTACATCCACTTTAAGGCCAATAACTCTTAAATTTGCCCTATGAGGCTATTTTCTATTTTCTAGATCCTGTAGGCATGTATCATTGTTTTTTCTCTTGTTCCTCCTGGCTGTGTATTTTCTTTTTTTTTTTTAAATTAATTAATTATTATTATTATACTTTAAGTTCTAGGGTACATGTGCATAACGTGCAGGTTTGTTACATATGTATACTTGTGCCATGTTGCTGTGCTGCACCCATCAACTCGTCAGCACCCATCAACTCGTCATTTACATCAGGTATAACTCCCAATGCAATCCTTCCCTCCTCCC
>NW_022162732.1:0-4522 GCF_008728515.1 Papio anubis | reverse complement strand
CACTGTTTCTCTGGAACCTGAGAAAGGATATTTGGGAACGCTCTTAAGAATATGCTTATAAGGCCGGGCGCGGTGTCTCAAGCCTGTAATCCCAGCACTTTGGGAGCACGAGGCGGGTGGATCACGAGGTCAGGAGATCGAGACTGTCCTGGCTAACATGGTGAAACCCCGTCTCTACGAAAAATATAAAAAACTAGCCGGGCGTGGTGGCGGGCGCCTGTAGTCTCAGCTACTGGGGAGGCTGAGGCGGGAGAATGGCGTGAACCCGGGAGGCGGAGCTTGCAGTGAGCCGAGATCACGTCACTGCACTCCAGCCTGGGAGACACAGCGAGACTCCGTCTCAAAAAAAAAAAAAAAAAGAATATGCTTAAAAAGTAATACCCTCCCATCAAAAGCAGAAGGAAACTTTCTGTGAAACTGCTCTAGGTCACGTGAATTGAATTCGCACAGTTAACTTTCTGTTTTCATTGAGCTGTATTGGAACATTCTTTTAGTCAGTCAGCTAAGGGATACTTGGGAGCGCCTTGAGGCTTACGGTGAAACCGGAAATCTCTTCAGATAGATACTGGAGAGAAGATTTCTGAGGAGCTCCTTTGTGACGTGTGCATTCCACTCGTCATAGGGTTGATTCTGCATCACAGATGGATTAATACTCGTCATAGATGGATTCGCAAAGGGACATTCGGAGACACATTCAGGCCTGTGGGGAAATAGGACGTATCTTCTTATAAATACTAGAATGAAGCTTCCCGAGAGACTGCTTTGTGATGTGTGCATTCCACTCAGGGAATTATACCTCTGTTCTCATACGTCAGTGTTCGAACGCTGTTCCTGGAAAACTGAAAAAGTGATATTGTGCAGCGCATTGAAAACTATGGCGAAAAGTGAAATATCTGGAAATAAAACCCAGAAAGAAGCGTTCCAAGAAACTGATCTCTGACGAGTGCATTCATTACAGAGAGTGAAAGCTTCCACTGCGTTGCCCAGTTTGGAAATTCTGTCTTTGAGTAATCTGTGAAGGGATATAATGTTGTGCCCGGAGGCTTCTGGTGAGGAAGGAAACGTCTTCGTTTCAAAACTGGTGAGAAGCTTTCGGAGCAACTGCTATGTGCTCTGTGTATTCATCTCATTGAGTTGAATTATTCTTTGGATTGAGCAGTTTGATATCACTCTTTCTGTGGACCCCGAGAAAGGACATTTGAGAGCGCTCCCAAGAATATGCTGAATATGCTGAAAAAGACATAACCTCCAATAAGAACTAGAAGTAAACTTTCTCTGAAACTACCCTTGGCCACGTGAAGTCCACTCACACTTTTAAGCGTCGGTGTATATTGAGCAGTATTCTAAGACTGTTTTAGATTCGTCTGCTAAGGGACACTCAGGAGCGCTTTGAGGCTTATGGTGAAACCGGAAATATCTTCAGAGAGATACTGGAGGGTAGATTTCCGAGGACGAGCTTTTGATGTGTACATTTCACTCACAGAGTGAAACCTTTCTTCTCCTAGAGGATTGGGGAATCCCGTTTGGAGAAATCGCCAGCAGGGGACATTGTGAAGTATACAGACGGCTATGGTGAGAAAGGAATTATCCTCAGGCAAAAACTGGAAAGAAACGTTCTCTCACACTGCTTTCTAATAGATATGTCTATTCATCTCACTTAGATAAATCTTTCTTTCTATTACGCAGTTTTGAAACTACGTCGTGGACGGAATCCTGAAGGACATTCGTGAGCACATGAAGGCTTCTGGGGAAATAGGAAATATCACCAGATAAAAGCTGGAGAGAAGCTTTCGGAGAAACCCCTTTGTGATGTGTGCAATCCACTCAGGGAGTTATACCTCTTTTCTCGTAAGACAGTGTTTGAACACTGTTCCTGTAAAAGTGAAAAAAGGATATTTTGCAGCGCGTTGAAGACTATACTGAAAAGTGAAATATCTGGAAATAAAACCCAGAAAGAGGCATTCGAAGAAACTGCTCTCTGACGAGTCCATTCATTTCAGAGAGTGAAAGCTTCCACTACGTTGCCCAGTTTGGAAACTCTGTCTTTGAGGAATCTGAGAAGGGATATTAAGTGGCGCCCAGAGGCTTCCAGTGAGAAAGGAAACGTCTTCGCATGAAAACTGGTGAGAAGCTTTCAGAGCAACTGCTTTGAGCTGTGTGTATTCACCTCATAGAATTGAATCATTCTTTGGATTCAGCAGTTTGAAATCACTGTTTCTGTGGAACCTGAGAAAGGACACTTGGGAGCGCTCTTAAGAATATGGTGAAAAAGACATAACCACCAAAAAAAAAAAAAAAAAAAACAGAAGGAAGCTTTCTGTGAAACTGCTCTACGTCACGTGCATTCCACTCAAACATTTAAGCTTCTTTTTTCATTGGACAGTGCTCTAACACTGTTTTAGGTTAGTCCGCTAAGGGACACTCGGGAGCGCTTTGAGGCTTATGGAGAAAACGGAAGTATCTTCAGGTAGATACTGGAGAGAAGATTAACGAGGAGGTGCTTTAGAGGTGTACATTCCACACACACAGAGTGAAACCTTTCTTCTCCTAGAGGATTGGGGAATCCCATTTGGAGAAAAGGCTACCAGGGGACATTTGGGAGTATACAGACCTCTATGGTGAAAAAAGAATTATCCTCAGACTAAAACTGGCAGGAAGCGATCTATCACACTGATTTGTAATAGATATGCCTATTCATCTCACTTCTTAAATCTTTCTTTCTATTAGGCAGTTTTGAAACTGCGTCATGGACAGATTCTCGAAATGACATTCAGGGGCACCTTGAGCTTATGGGGAAATTGGAAATATCACCAGATAAATACTGGAGAGAAGCTGTCGGAGAAACCGCTTTGTGATGTGTGCGTTCCACCAGGGAGTTACACCTCTTTGCTCTTAAGACAGTGTTTGAACACTGTTCCTGTAAAACTGAAAACGGGATATTTTGCAGCCCTTTGAAGAATATGGCAAAAAGTGAAATATCCGGGGATAAAACACAGAAACCAACGTTTCAAAGAAACTTCCCTCTGACATTATTTTATTCATTTCAAGAGAGAGAGTTAACGTTGACACTACGTTGCCCAGTTTGGAAACTCTGTCCCTGATTAATCTGTGAAGGGATATTAAGTGGTGCCCAGATACTGGCCGATTGAAGAGCGTACTTATAATGAAAACTGGAGGCAGCTTTTGGAACCCTGGTTTTTGATGTGGGTATCCATCTCATAGAGTTAAATCATTCTTTCTACTGAGCAGTTTGAAATCACTGTTTCTGAGGAAACTGAGAAAGGACATTTGGGAAGACTCTTAAGAATATGCTGAAAAGGAATTACCCTCAATAAAACCAGAAACTTTCTGTGGCTATAGGTCACGTGTATTCCACTCACACATTTAAGCTTCCCTTTTCATTGACCAGTATTCTTACACTGTCTTAGGTGAGTCAGCTAAGGGATACTCGGTTGCGCTTTGAGTCTTACGGTGAAAAGGTCAATGTCTTTAGATAGATACTGGAGAGAAGATTTCCGTGGAGCTGCTATGTTACGTGTGCATTCCACTCACAGAGTTATACCTTTCTTCTCATAGAGAACGGGGAATCCCATTTGGAGAATAAGGTACCACGGGACATTTGGGAGTATATGGATGGCTATGGTGAAAAAGCAAGTATTCTCAGACAAAAACTGGAAAGAAGCTTTCTGTGAAACTGTTTTGTGATAGATATGTCTCTGCGTCTCACAAAGATGAAACTTTCTTTCCATTACGCAGCTTTGAAACTGCGTCATGAGCCGATTTGAATGGTGACATTCGGGAGCACATTTGTGGTTGAAGTTAAATAGGAGATATCTTCCGATAAAAACTGGAAAGAAGCTTTCTGAGAAACTGCGTTGTGATGTGTGCATTCCACAGGGCGTTATACTTTTTTACACAGAAGTGTTGGAGCACTGTTCCTGTAAGACTGAAAAAGTGATATTTGGCAGCGCGTTGAAGACTATGGCGAAAAGTGAAATATCCAGAGATACAAACCAGAAAGAAACGTTCCAAGTAACTGCTCTCTGGGGTGTACATTCATTTCCGAGAGTTAAAGCTTCCACTACGTTGCCCAGTTTGGAAACTCGGTCTTTGAGAAATTTGTGAAGGGATATTAAGTGGCACCCGGAGGCTTCTAGTGAGAAAGGAAACGCCTTCGCATGAAAACTGGTGAGAAGATTTTGGAGCAACTGCTTTGTGCTGTCTTTATTCAACTCATAGATTTCAATCATTCTTTGGATTGAGCATTTTGAAGTCACCATTTCTGTGGAACCTGAGGAAGGACATTTGGGAACGCTCTTCCGAATAGGCTGAAAAAGACATAACCTCCAATAAAAACCAGAAGGAAACTTTCTGTGAAACTGCTCTAGCCCACTTGAAGTTCACTCCCACTGTTAAGCTTCTCCTTTCATTGGGCAGTATTCTAACACTGTTTTAGATGAGTCATCTAGGGGACACTTGCGAGCGCATTGACGCTTCTGGTGGTAACGGAGAGAAGATTTCC
>NW_022162731.1:0-4525 GCF_008728515.1 Papio anubis | reverse complement strand
TCCGTGAGACTTCATTATCCCCATTTTGGATTGAGTGTGAAGACTGTCAGCAAACCAGGGCCCCAGTGTGAAGCAGAGAACAGATCCTCTGACGCCTGCCTGAACATTTCATTCCCACCTGTGTCTTGGATATTGAGCACCCTCAGAGCTACTGAGTCACCCACATTTGCAGGTCATTTATCCAGCCACCAGGATAACACAATTATGCAATAAAAACGCCTTCTCAGGGCTTTGTCATACTCAACAAGGAAGCTCAGGCTAGGTAAGTGCAAGAAAGGGGGAGTGTCCTCCAAACAAAAACCAAGGAATACCGTGCAGACTCTCTCAAGAGAGCAGAAACAGAGCCCACTGTAGCCTTTTGGGCCCTGCTGGCTGCAGCCCTGTCTTAGGTGGCACCATTTCCACAGATGCATCCTGCTGGGCCCATTTGAAAGGTCCCGCTTGCGAGACACTCACCCCCACTTCCAGCTCCTGCAAGACCCGCTGCAGCCCCACTCCACCCCGGGGGCCGACTGTGCAAAGTCTTCCTGGCGAGACCCCTCAGAGCCTGCGCAGCGTCCGAGACTGGGAAGCACCAAGGATCCAGAAACGCACAAACCCGTGCTCTTCGTGCTGCTTTCTGGGTTCCACGTTGTCTTCAGAACGAGTCCTGCATAAATCCCGGGCTGGGGAGCCAGCCACGGCCGAGCAGCACCCAGCTCACGCGCTCCACTCACCCCAGAGGCCCCAGCACACTCTGTCCGGGGCAAGACACCAGAAACAGCCACAGTTCGGGGTTCTGCCACCCACCCCGCTGCCGTCATTACCTGTTGTGATCCGAATTCTCATTGGTTGGGTAGGTGATCCCACAGCTCCGTTGCCCTAATTACCTGCTGTGATCTGAAATTGCATTGGTTGGGAAGGGGATCTCACTGCTCAAGCACTCCCTGCTGCCTCCTTGCAAACAAAAAAAATCCAAAACCCGTCTTAAAGAACGTTTACTATAACCTCGAAACAAGACCCATCCCGAGACCAGGGAAGATACATAGGCATATCTGACATCTGGTGGGCATCAGTGACCGACGCCACGGCTTCCGTGTGGCTTGTGAAGCCAGAAGCCTGTCACGGTGACTCAGGCTGGGGTTTGAATAGGGGTCTTCCAAGCAACTAGGCAGCCAGGACACACCCCCCAAAACCCAAGTCCCCGCACTCATGTACCTGCCAGAAATGCTGCGTGGCCATCGACACCAGATGTGAACCAAGACCGATCTGTGTCCTGTGGCCCTCACAACGTCCGTACAAGCCTGGGCCCAGCACAGGCCCGCACGGCACCCTGCTCACCTCCAGTGGGGCTCTCTCCTGCCAAGGGGGATGGCCCTGAAGTCCATTGAGATTTCCAAAGCTCTACAAAGTCATCCTCCTTCCTGCTTGTTCAGAAGGCCTAAAGCCCTGAAGACACCAGTGAGAATTGACATAGCCTCTTAAGGCAGCTCAAACACCTACACACAGGAACGCTGGACCTCTCTGCCCTCGAGAGCAGCCGATAACCCACTGGGCTGAGCAGAAGGCACAAACGTCACATCCAGAAGCCAGTGGGCTCACGTTTGCATTCCAGGAGCCGCCCATGTGAGTCCCTCCAAGGCTTCCAAGTCCCACTTGATTGTTTTCATCATATCTCTATAATCAGAGACATTATATCTCACGGTATCTATGAGATCGTCTCTACTTTTATGAGCACATATGCTCCCTGACTTACCATGGGATGAAACTGTTCCAATAAACCCAGCGTAAGCTGAAAATATCCTAAATAGAAAGTGCATTTGACATAATAGTTTCAACTTACAACGGGTTCATCCAGAGGCAGCCCATCTCAGGCCAAACAATGCACCGAGTGTGACTAGTTCACGCCATCACAAGGTTGAAAAAAAAAATCACAAATGTAACCATTGGGAGCCAGGGACCATCTGTATTGGGGCTCCTGTCTTCAGAGACAACAGAAACCTCCTCTTAGACAAGAATCACAATTTATAATCCTCAAAATGTTAAACTAAAATTAGTTTAACAATCTACAGGTTCAAACAAAGCCAAAGTAGGCCCACAAGGCCGTTTGTGCCATTCACTAAGACACACAACTCTAATAATCCTCACACCACAGCCCCTCAGGGTGGGTCCCAGAGGCGGCTGAGGCTTGTGGCTATGGACACTAACGAAACCAAAATCAGAGTAGGCAGGTGCAGTCAAGTCATATGACTTCACTAGAATATGCACAAATGTTCATCAGGAAATCTGATCTTTGCTTCCCTCCCTCCCATGGCCTAAAAAGGAGTCCACCACACATACACACACACACACACCCCACTTCAAAAACATAATTTGTACTTGCATTCAATTCCGGGCATTTGGAATAGACCTAATGGGGGATTAAACTTCTCCTCCAACCCATTGCTTAGTCTTCTTAGAGGATGAAGGATTTTGCATAACACAAGTCAACATATAAAAGATCCTGTATAGAAACATACTTTCAAGTGGTCCTCATTATAGTGATTCAATATACAAAGGACCCAACACACAGCACAATGTCTATTAGATGATTAATTTGTTCCCCTAAATTCCTAATATCTACACAGAAAAAATACCCTATACACATTTTATTCTTTATGAGTATAGTCATACAAAGGAGTATCATAAAAGCAAAAGAATACATTTGGTTTGACTTGCAGTTCTAGATTTAATACAAAATTGCTAAAACCACCAAGACAAACATGACTATGAAGTATTTAACGATCTTCACCTAAATTCAAGTCACCATTCAACCACCAATACCTCTGCTCTCCTTACAGAAACTTTCCAAAAGTAAATTCTGGAATTAACAGGACAAATTTTTCTGGTGATAGAAATTAGGAAGAAATTGGTTGAAGGCTGTTCCTTGGCTGTCAAACTTTTTCTCAATAATATTTTGTGAAATAAAAGCAGCAAACAGATCTTTACATTAACTTACAATCAAGCAATACTAGAGCAAGCTTTAAATATTAGCCACATTCTGTCAGGGCTGACTAACATTAAGTCAGCATCAGTCTCATGTCTTGCAGCATCCACAGCTCATCTTCTCAAAACCACTTAAGATTTCATAATTAACTCAATTAAACAATGTAAGTCATCTCCTTGATCTTTGACATGAAGGGGTAATTTTCCCCCAAAATACCTCTTTGACATGATTTAATCTGTGGTTAGAGTATTTAACAGGATTTCTTTCCTTCTTAGAAAACAAAAGATACACCTTTCCAACATCAAAAACACTAGCTGATAATGCTATATAGCTTAACCACGTCAAAAGCGTTGTTTTTTTTTTTTTAAAGTTAAAAAAAGAACCTAACTGCATCTTTGGACCTTATGTGAGGTCGTGTCCAGGGTCACCGGGTGCCAATTAAAGACAGAAACCCAAGCGTTCACTCAAAGCCCCTTCCCAGCGGTTCATCCTAGTGGAAGTCGTGGGCACAAAGGAATGCGGCATTCCAGAGGGCTTTGGGAATAGGCTGCTTGAGAACAACAAAATGGCTCATGTCCCCCGAGTATAGTCAGTGACTGCTCCCAGCTTCAATGCAGCACCATCCACAGCAGCCAAGGTCCAGAATCACCTGAGTGCCCGTCAACAGGGGATGAAGGGAACGTGGCCCGAACATACACAGGAGCAATACTCCACCACACAGCGGAGAGCCCTGTCATCCGCGACAGCATGGATGGAGCTGGAGGACATTACGTTAAGCAAACGAGCCAAGCAAAGAAACGGCGCATGTTCTCACTCATAAGCAGGAGCTGAGAGCAGATCTCATGGAGGCCAAGAGTAGGTGGTGAACAGGGCCCAGCAGAGCCCACTCATAAGCAGGATGGGCAGAGGCTGGTAACGGGCACACACACACAGCCTAATGGGAGCACAAGACCTACTATTGACAAATCAGCAGGGGGATGGCAGTGGGTCATCTACTGTGTATTTCAAAACAGCTAGGAAAGAATAACATGAACATTACCAGCACAAGGAAAAGAAACTAAAGTGAAAGACATCCCAAGTACCCAGATTTAATCAATATACGGATGAATCAAGATATCACATGCACTCCGAAAATATGTATATATATTATGTATCAACAAAAACAAAAACTAATGACAGAACCATTTGTGAAGCACTTGCAGGAGAAGAATGGGAAGCCTGACACGGTGTGGCTGTGTGTTCCCACCCAAATCTCATGCTGACCTGTAACCCTGTGTTGGAGGTGAGCCCTGGTGGGAGGTGATTGACTCATGGCGGTGGTTTCTAATGGTTTAGCACACTCCCCCCTAAGTGCTATCCTCGTGACAGTTTCCCTGAGATCCGGTTGTTTGGAGGTACATGGCACCTTCCCCTTCACTCTCCCGTTCCAGCCATGTGAAGGCATGCCTGCCTCCCCTTCACCTTCCACCCTGATTGCAAGTTTCCTCAGATGTAGAAGCCTGTACAGCCCACAGAACTGTATGCTGACTAAACCTTTTTCCTTATGACCCAGCCTCAGGT
>NW_022162730.1:0-4526 GCF_008728515.1 Papio anubis | reverse complement strand
AGACAGTTCTTGTGGAATTTGCAAAGTGATATTTGGAAACCCATAGAGGGCTATGGTGAAAAAGGAAATATCCTCAGATGAAATCTGTAAAGAAGCTTTCTGAGAAACTGCTTAGTGTTCTGTGAATTCATCTCACAGAGTTACAGCTTTCCCCTCAAGAAGCCGCCGGCTAAGCCTGTTCTGGTGGAATTCGTAAAGTGATATTTGGAAGCCCATAGAGGGCTATGATGAAAAAGAAAATATCCTCTGAGAAAAACTGGAAAGAAGCTTTCTGAGAAACTGCTTTGTGATGTGGGACTTCCACTCACAGAGTTACATCTGTATTTCGTGGATCTCTTTGCTAGCCTTATTTCTGTGGAATCTGACAACAGATACTTCCGATAACTTTGAAGATTATAGGGCCAAAGGAAATATCCTCCGATAACAAAGAGAAAGAAGCTTTCTGAGAAACTTCTTTTTATTCTGTGGAATCATCTCACAGAGTTACAGCTTTCCCTCAAGAAGCCTATCGCTAAGACAGTTTTTGTGGAATTTGCAAAGTGATATTTGGAAGCCCATAGAGGGCTATGGTGAAAAAGGAAATATCCTCTGATGAAATCTGTAAAGAAGGTTTCTCCGAAACTGCTTAGTGTTCTGAGAATTCATCTCACAGAATTACAGCTTTCCCCTCAAGAAGCCGACGGCTAAGCCTGTTCTGCTGGAATTCGCAAAGTGATATTTGGAAGCCCATAGAGGGCTATGGTGTAAAAGAAAATATCCTCAGAGAAAAATTGGAAAGAAGCTTTCTGAGAAACTGCTTTGTGATGTGTGACTTCCACTGAGGTTGCATGTTGTCAGGATCCTTTGCTAGCCATGGAATCTGAGCAATTCCCGGATCCTATGAAGACTATAGAGGGCGAAATTATCATGATAAAAAGAAAGAAATACTGACTTCTTTGTGTGCAGTATCTCTGGAGTTACATTTCCTCAAGCCTTTCCTTCTAAGACAGGTTCTTATTAGATTTGCCAAAGTGATGTTGCGACCCACTTAGGGGCTATGGTGAAAAGCAAATGTCCTCAGGGTGAAATCTGGAAAGTTTCACGAGAGCACTTTGTGAGGTGAGCTTGCACTCACGAGTTCACATCTGTATTTCGTGGATCTCTTTCCTAACCTTATTTCTCAATGGAATCTGAGAACAGATATTTAGGATCCCTATTTGAAGACTATTGGGCCAAAAGAAAATATTCTCGATAAAAAGAGAAGAAACTTTCTGAGAAAACTTCTTTGCTGTGTTCTGCCATGAAAATCATCTCACGGGTTACAGCTTTCCAGTCAAAGCCACCTTCTAAGATGATTCTTGTGGAGATTGCTTAAAGTGATAACAAAACCCATAGGGCTATGGTGAAAAAGGAAATAACCTCAGATGATCTGGAAAGAAGCCTTCTTAGAAACTGTAGTGTTCTGTGAATTTAATCTCACAATTTAAACTTTCCCCTCAGAGCGTATAAATTAAGCCATTCTTGTGGAATTACAGCAAGTGATATTTGGAAGACCATAGGACTCTTGTGATTGTAAGTTAAGAAGAGAACCCTCAGAAGAAAAAATGGAAAAAACAAGAGAAAACTTTGTGATGTGTGACTTCCACTCCACACAGAGTTACATCTGTATTTCGATGGATCTCTTCTTTAGCCCAATATTTCTGTGGAATCTAGGAACAGATATTTTCCGATCCTTCCAGAGGGCTACAGGGCCGAAATATCCTCGATTAAAGAGAAAAAGCGAAAACTTCTTTGCTTATTCTGTGGAATCATCTCCACAGAGTTACAGCTTTCCTCAAAACCTATGGCTAAGACAGTTCTTATTGGAATTTTAGAAATGATGCAAAATTTATGGGCTGTAATTGAAAAAGGAAATATCCTCTGAAGAAATCTGTAAGAAAGGTTTCTCAGAAACTGCTTAGTGTTCTGTGAAGATTCATCACAGGTGCAACTTTCCCCTCAAGAAACCCATTTCGCTAAAATTTTATTCTTGTGAATTATAAAGTGATATTTGAAGCCATAGAGGTATATGGTGTAAAAAAATATCCTCAGATGAAATCTGGAAAGAAGCTTTTGAGAAACTGCTTTATCAGTATGTGACTTCCCACTCCACAGAACACATCTGTGTTTCGTGGATCTCTTTGATAGCCTTATTTCTGTGGAATCTGAGAACAGATATTTCGGATGCCTTTGAAGATTATAGGGCCAAAATATCCATTAACGAAGCTTACACAAGAAACTTCTTTGTGTTCTGTAGAAATCATCTCACAGAGTTGCAACTCCCTCAAGCCTTTGAGGACATGGATGCAGCTGGAATCCATGTGCCAGCAAACTATCACAGAACAGAAAATAAACACATATTCTCCTCATAGGTGGGAACTGAACAATGAATCACTTGGACACAGGAAGGGAACATCACTACCAGGGCCTATCATGCAGGAGGGAGGATGCATTAGGAGTTATACCTGATGTAAATGACGAGTTGATGGGTGCAACACACCAACAAGGCACAAGTATACATATGTAACAAACCTGCACGTTAACATGTACCCTACAATACAGTATAATAATAATAAATAAATTAAAAAGCTATGCAGCTAAGACAGTTCTTGTGGAATTGTAGAAATATTGGGAAATATAGAAGGCTATGGTGAAAAAAGGAAATAACCTGAGATGAAATCTAGAAAACTTTCTCGAGAAACTGCTTGAGTGTTCTGTGAATTCATCTCCACAGAGTTACAGCTTGCCCTCAAGAAACCGCTCGCTAAGCCTGTTCATGTGGAATTAAGCAAAGTATTGGGAAGCCATATAGGGCTATGGAGAAAATATCCTCGAGGCGGAAAACATGCTGAAACTGCTTTGTGATGTGGCTTCGACTCACAGATTACTTCTGTATCTCGTGGATTGTAACGGCATTGGCGCGGCGGGATGCGGGCGGCAGGATTAGCGAGGGGCGCGGCGGGATAGAGAGGTATTGACGCTGGACTATATTCTGCTGGCTCATCACCACGGTGCCTTCAAAACACCGCCAGGCGTTGCCATTGAACCGGCAAAAGTTATAAATGGCATATCCTCGAAGTTTTAACAATCAGGTTCTTCATTACCGCTCTTCCCCTCAAAACCATAAACCTTCAATTCACCATCGAAAGAAATATTAGCCAGTGTGCGCTCCTCTCGGCAATGATTAATGGCACCATCGGGATTGTATCCTTCGTGAATCTGGCTGCTCATTAAAGAACAAACCCTGGGAAACCTCTGCCGAACCGTCGCTTATCACCAATGTCGCAAAATGCCATTACTGCATTCATTATGGCGTAAACAAGATGAGTGGAGAGAAAACTGCGAGCAGCGTGAAGTGGCGGCATGCGGGGATTTGCGTAACATTGGATTATTTAGCACGCCTTATTTCGTGGAATCTAAGGAGACAAGTGCAGACCCTTTGAACTATAGGGCCAAAGGAAATATTCTCCGATAACAAAGAGTAGAAGCTTTCTGAGAGCTAGCTGTGTTCTGTGAATTCATCTCACAGAGTTACAGCTTTCCCCTCAAGAAGCCGCTCGCTAAGCCTGTTCTTGTGGAATTGGCAAAGTGATATTTGGAAGCCCATAGAGGGATATGGAGAGAAAGAAAATATCCTCCGAGAAAAACTGGAAAGAAACTTGCTGAGAAACTGCTTTGTGATGTGTGACTTCGAATCACAGAGTTACATCTGTATTTCGTGGATCTCTTTACTATCTTTATAACTGTGGAATCTGGGAACAGCTATTTCGGATCCCTTTGAAAACTACAGGGCCAAAGGAAATGTCCTCCGAAATAAAAGAGAAAGAAGCTTTCTGAGAAAATTCTTTGTGTTCTGTGAAATCTTCTCACAGAGTTACAGCTTTCCCCTCAAGAAGACCTTCGCTAAGACAGTTTTTGTGGAATTTGCAAAGTGATATTTGGAATCCCATAAAGGGCTATGGTGAAAAAGGAAATATCCTCAGATGAAATCTGGAAAGAAGCTTTCTGAGAAACTGCTTACTGTTCTGTGAATTCATCTCACAGAGTTACAGCATTCCTCTCAAGAAGACGCTCGCTAAGGCTGTTGTTGTGGAATTTACAAAGTGATATCTGGAAGCTAATAGGGGACTGCGGTGTAAAGTAAAGTACCCTCAGAGAAAAACTGGAAAGAATCTTACTGAGAAAAAGCTTTGTGATGTGTGACTTCCACTCACAGAGTTACATCTGTATTGCATGGATCTCTTTGCTAGTCTTATTTCTCTGGAATCTGAGAACAGATATTTCGGATCCCTTTGAAGACTGTAGTGCCAAAGGAAGTATCCTCCGATAACAAAGAGAAAGAAGCTTTCTGAGAAACTTCTTTGTGTTCTGTGAAATCATCTCACAGAGTTACAGCTTTCCCCTCAAGAAGCCTTTCGCTAAGACAGTTCTTGTGGAATTGGCAAAGTAATATTTGGAAGCCCTTAGAGGGCTATGGTGAAAAAGGAAATATCCTCATATGAAATCTG
>NW_022162729.1:0-124594 GCF_008728515.1 Papio anubis | reverse complement strand
CTCCCTCCCTCCCTCTCTTTCTCTCTTTCTCTCTTTCTTTCTTTCTTCTGACAGAGTTTCACTCTTGTTGCCCAGGCTGGAGTGCAACCTGTGCCTCCCAGGTTCAAGTGATTCTCCTGTCTCAGCCTTCCTTGAGTAGCTGGGATTACAAGGCATGCGCTACCATGCCCGGCTAATTTTGTATTTTTAGTAGAGATGGGGTTTCTCCATGTTGGTCAGGCTGGTCTCATACTCCCAAGCAGATGATCTGCCTGCCTCGGCCTCCCAGAGTGCTGGGATTACAGGCATGAGTCACCGCGCTCGGCCGCAAAGGCCTTATTTTCAACAAGGTGATATTCATAGGTACCAGGAGTTAGGACTTGGACACATCTTTTTGACAGCCACCATTCAACCTACTACACCAGTAAAAGTCGCTCATACTGTGGTCCACACTTGTGTCCTACAAGTGAATGATTTTTTTTTTTTTTTCCACAGCTGCTTTCCAGCAGACAGTAGGATTCTACTTGGCTAGTGCAAGTATGGCTTTAACTTTCCATTAATGTCACCAGGAATCATGAGGAACACACCCATCTCTGCAGCCAACACTAATGAGGTCATGTTAGGTGTCTGGACCTTGCATGATAACAATCTAAGGAAAATCACAAATAGAAAATAATCTTTTCCTAATATTTTGAGAGGTACAGTCATCAAATAAACTGAGATGTGAAAAATGACAGTCTCTTTAAAAACACAGAAAAACAAGTCACATTAGAGGATTCCTTCCTCATTAGCTCAACAGTTTTCCCTGAATTCAAGTTTTTTAGAGTATTCAAATTTCTCAAAAGCCTGTATTACAAAAATGAAATGAAAAAGTTATTGTTCTTCAGCAGATATGTGTAACTATAACTTCTAAATTAGAATGAACCCAACAAAATACATTTTTTTCACATACGGTGTCTTTTGGAATGCATGAAGGGCTTGTTTCTTCTCAGTGAATTCTGATTCAAAATGCCTGGCTGGCTTGCAGCTTATCACGCTGAGGATTTGAGCACCAGCTGCTCACCCTATTCATTCAGGTCTGAATAGAGGGGTCTTACTATCCAATACGATTCTTTTATGAACAACAATCATTGCTTCTTACCTATTTCTTTTTCCTTCTGGATTAAATTCTGTATTTCTAAAGAATATTTAAATAAAAAATTTTATCAAACATACACAAAAATACAGGGACTCTCAAAAAGTCATCACCAAGATTCTAGAATTATCAATATGTTTTCATACTTATATATTATTTCATGCTGAAATATTTTATTTTATTTTATTTTTGTGACAGAGTCTTGCTGTGTTGCTCAGGTTGGAGTGCAGTGGCACGATCTTGGCTTACTGCAACCTCCATCTGCTGGGTTCAAGAGATTCTCCTGCCTCAGCCTCCTAAGTAGCTGGGACCACAGGCACGTGCCACCACGCCTGGCTGATTTTTATATTTTTTAGTAGAGACGGGGTTTCACCACATTGGCCAGGCTGGTCTCGAACTCCTGACCTCAGGTGATCCGCCTGCCTCGGCCTCCCAAAGCTAGGATTACAGTTATAAGCCACTGTGCCCAGCCTGCTGAAATATATTAAAGAAACTCCTAGACATTATACCATTTAATTCCTACATCCTTTAGTATGCATCTCTAAAAATTATAGATATTTTCTTACCATAAGTAATGCTGGTATCATATCCAATGATAATTCTTCAGTATTATTTAATATCCAGACTATATTCAAATTTCCCTGATTGTCTCAAAAATGTCTTCTTGTGTTTTTTGGTTTAAATAAGGATCAAAATAAGATCCACATATTAAATTAGACTGCTAAGTCTTTTCAATCTCCTATAATCTAGTAGAGAATTTTTCACAGTGGCACTGCTGACATTTGGGACTAGATAATTGTGGGAAAGTTGTCAAAAAATTTGGACAATTTTTTGACAATGTCCCCTGAGTATAAAATCACCCTTGGTTGAAATCACTGATCTAGTATAGTCCCCCTACTTCATATATATATATATATGACATTAACAGGCAGGGGGTGGTGGCTCACGCCTGCAATCCCAGCACTTTGGGAGCTGAGGTGGTGGATCACTTGAGGTTGGGAGTTTGAGACCAGCCTGGTCAACAGGGTGAAACCCCATCCCTACTAAAAATACAAAAATTAACCGGGCCTGATGGCTTGTACCTATAGTCCCAGCTATTCGGGAGGCCGAGGCAGGAGAATCGCTTGAACCCAGGAGGCGGAGTTTGCAGTGACCGAGACTGTGCCACTGCACTCTAGCCTGGGCTACAGAGTGAGACGCCCGTCTCAAAAAAAAAAAAAAAAGAAAGAAAAAGAAACAACAAAAAAAAAGACGTTAACTTATACAAGACATTAGATGAGTTTAGAGGAGTTGTCTTGTAGAATGTTCTACATTCTGAATTTCTCTGCTCCCTCATAGTATCATCCAACATATCCCTCTAAGACCTATTCCCAGTAAGTGGAAACTAGGTTAACTGAGTCTCAGAATATTGATAGTTTCAATATTTTTGACAAAAATAGTTCCCAGTTGGTGCCATATATTGTACTTTATATTGTATTGTCTCAGGAGGTCTAGAATGTCTGTGTCATTATAAGAGATGATAAGATTGATCAGAAGGTTCAGGTGGTAATGGTCTGATTCTTTTATTGTAAAGTTCTCAATCTTTAATTTAGTAGTTTTAGCCATTGATGAGCTTTGCCTGTTGTATCAACTGTTTCATTATGTTGTAAAATAGAAAATTTCTAATTTATTGTTCCTTTAATTTATTACCTGGAGTTCTTTTATAAAGAATTTTCCCTCATTAAGTATTTGGTTACTCTGAAGTATACTTCACTCAGGAAAGGCAGGATTAATTCTCAATGATTTTTAATTGCCAATTTTTCAAAGTAAATATTGTACCCTAGGTTTTAATAGTGTCGAGTGTTTACATGGGTGTGTATTTGCTTTTTCTTGTTTACTTTTATTTTTTGATTCTGTAACATTGTGAACTCATGGATTTTTATATATTCAGTATGTTTAAATCAAATGTAGTCAATATCCTTTTTGTTGTTGTTTTGAGACAAGGTCTCACTCTGTTGCCCAGGCTGCAGTACAGTGGCATGACCATGGCTCACTATAGCCTCCGTTTCCTGGGCTGAAGTGATCCTTCCACCTAAGCCTCCTGAGTAGCAGGGACTACAGGCATGTGCCACCACACCTGGCTAACTTTTGTGTTGTTTTGTAGAGATGGAGTTTCACCATGTTGCCTAGGCCAGTTTCGAACTTCTGGGCTCAAGCGATCAGCCTGCCTCAGCCTCCCAAAGTGCTGGGATTATAGATGTGAGCCACTGTGCCCAGGCCCAATATTCCTTTTGATGTTCATTTTTTCCCTATATTTGGCCAATGGAAGCTTCTCTATGTTTTTATTTTATTTTTCCCAAATAAGAAAGTTTAGTCATTTTTTAAATGAGTAACTGAGACAGTAAACTGCCTGCTTTAAATGTCTGAAGTCTTTATTTTGGCCATATTATTGAGAGAGAGAGAGAGAGAGATAGATTTTATAACCTTACCATTGCTTTTCTGCAGTACTTCAAAGATATTAATCCATGGCTGGGCACGATGGCTCACGCTTATAATCCCAGCACTTTGGGAGGCTAAGGCAGGCGGATCACCAGAAGTCAGGAGTTTGAGATCAGCCTAGCCAACATGGTGAACCCGGTCTCTACCGAAAATACAAAAATTAGCCAGGTGTGGTGGCGGGCACCTGTAATCCCAGTTGCTTGGGAGACTGAGGCAGGAGAATCGCTTGAACCTGGGAGGTGGAGGTTGCAGTGAGCCGAGATTGTGCCATTGCACTCCAGCCTAGGCAACAAGAGCGAGACTCCGTCTCAAAAAAAAAAAAAAAAAAAAAAGATATTAATCCCTTCCTTCTGAAATCTACTGTTCTGATGAGATGAACTCTACCTGATCATAGCTCACTGCTGCATCAAACTCCTGGGCTCAAGCAATCCCCTCGAGTAACTGGGATCATAGGCACATGCCACCACACCCTCCAATTAAAAAAAATTTTTTTTGTAGAGACAGGGTCTTGGTTGGTCTTCAACTCCTGGGCTCAAGTGATCCTCCCAAAGTGACCTCCCAAAGTGCTGGGATTACAGGTGTGAATTACCATGCTCAGGCTCTCGGGTAGTTTTTTAAAAAGTTAATTAACTCAATTGTTTTTAGAACAGTTTTGGGTTCACAGCAGAAAGTACAGACAGTTCCCATACATTCCCCCCAACCCCCATACCTGTATAACCTCACCCACTATGAACATCCCACACCACAGGGGTACATTTGTTACAATCAATGAACCTGCATTGACACATCATTTTCACCCTAAGTCCTTAGTTTACATTAGGATTCATTCTCGGTGATGTACCTTCCATGGGTTTTGATGAATGTATAATGACAGGTATCCACAATTGTAGTACCATACAGAAGAGTTTCACTACCCTAAAAATCTTTTGTGTTCTGCCTATTATCCTTCCCTCCCCCTAACCCCTGATCTTTTTACTGTCTCCAAAGTTTTACCTTTTTCAGAATGCTACATAGTTGGAATTATACAGTATATATCCTTTTCAGACCTGCTTTTTTTTCTTAGTATTAAGTTAGTGCAAAAGTAATTGTGGTTTGGGACCGTAAATTTTGAATCATTATATCTTGGCTCAAACACATCTTTATTAATCAAAATGGGAACTACTACAATCAATACATTTTTGCCAACGAAAAATAATTTGTTTGTTCCTGCAGTGTAAAACCCATGCTTTGGGATTCAACGAACTCTTGGAAAGCATTTTCTGCATCCTGCTGGTTGTGGAAGCATTTTCCCTGCAGACAGTTGTCCAGATGCTTAAAGAAGTGGTAGTCAGTTGGTGAGAAGTCAGGTGAATATGGAAGATTAGGCAAAACTTTGTAGCCCAATTTGTTCAACTTTTGAAGCATTGGTTGTGCAATGTGTGGGGGACATTGTCATGGAGAAGAATTGGGTCCTTTCTGTTGTCCAATGCCAGCTGCAAGCATTGCAGTTTTTGGTGCATCTCATCGATTTGCTGAGCATACTTCTCAGATGTAATGATTTTGCCGGGAATTTGAAAGCTGCAGTGGATCAGACCAGCAGCAGACCACCAAACAGTGACCATGACCTTTTTACGGTGCAAGTTTGGCTTGGGAGGTGCTTTGGGACTTCTTCTCAGTCCAGCCACTGAGCTGGTCGTCACTGTTTGTTGTATAAAATCCACTTTTCAATGCATGTCACAATCCGATCGAGAAATGGTTCGTTGTTGCATAGGATAAGAGAAGATGACACTTTAAAATGATTTTTTAAAAATTTTCACTCAGCTCATGAGGCACCCACTTATCAAGCTTTTTCACCTTTCCAATTTGCATCAAATGCTAAACAACCATAGAATGGTTGATGTTGAGTTCTTCGGCAACTTCTTGTGTTGGTGTCAGAGGATCAGCTTTGATGATTGCTCTCCACTGGTAGCTGTCAACTTCCAACAGCCAGCGACGACGCTCCTCATGTTCAAGGTTCTCCTTTGCAAAACTTCTTGAATCACCACTGCACTGTGTGTTCGTTAGCAGTTCCTGGGCCAAATGCATTGTTGATGTTGAGAGTTTTCTTCCCTGCTAAATGACCCCTTTCGAAATCAAAAAAGAAAATCTCTTGAATTTGTTTTTTGGCTAACATCATTTCCATAGTTTAAAATAAACATAAAATAAAGAGCACGTAATAAGTCATTAGCAAAATCAAAAACAAAAACATAAAGCAAGATATACCCATTAAAATGATGTATGACATAACCACATTTATTTAAGAATGTATTCCAATATCGAAGGGCAAATTCCAACAATGCAAAAACCACAATTACTTTTGCACTCACCTAATAATATGTATTGAAGTTTCCTCCATGTCTTTTAGTGGCTTGATAGCTCACTTCTTAAAGTGCTGAAAAATTCATTGTTTGGATTTACAACAATTTATCCATTACCTACTGAAGGACAGCTTGGTTGCTTCCAAGTTTTGGCAATTATGAATAAAGCTGTTACAAACATTCACATACAAGTCTTTGTGTGAAGGTAAGCTTGCACTTCCTTTGGGTAAATACCATGGAGCATGATTGCTGAATTGTGCAGTTAAGAGTACATTTAGTTTTGTTAAGAAACTGCTAAATTCTCTTCCAAAGTGGCTATACCATTTTGCATTCCAACCAGCAATGAATGAGAGTTCCTGTTGCTCCACATCCAGCGTTTGGTATTGTGTTTTGGCAATTTTAGTAGGCGTATAATGGTATATATTTGTTGTTTTAATTCATAATTTCCTAAGGATATATAATGTTGAACACCTTTTCATATGCTTCCTTGCCATCTGTGTATCTTCTTTGGTGAGGAATCTGTTTAAATCTTTTACTCATTTTTAAGTTGGGTTGTTTTCTTATTGTTGAGCTTTAAAAGTTCTTTATATATGTATCTTTTGCAAATGTTTTCTCCTGGTTTGTGGCTTCTTGTTTTCTTGACACTGTTTTTCACACAGCAGAAATTTTTAAAATTTTAATCAAGTCGAGATTATCAATTGTTTCTTTTTAATTTAATTTAATTTATTTATTTAAAGACGGAGTCTCGCTGTGTCACCCAGGCTGGAGTGCAGTGGCACGAGCTCAGCTCACTGCAACCTCTGCCTCCTAAGTTCAAGCAATTCTTGTCCCTCAGCCTCCCGAGTAGCTGGGATTACAGGAGCGTGCCACCATGTCCTGCTAATTGTATTTTTAGTAGAGACAGGGTTTCACCATGTTGCTCAGGGTGGTCTCTAACTCCTGCCTGAGCTCAGGCAATCCATCTGTCTCAGCCTCCCAAAGTGCTAGGATTACAGGCGTGAGCCACCACGCCTGGCCTCAATTGTTTCTTACATTGATCATGACTTTGGCATTATATCTAGAAGGTAATCACCAGTCCCAAGTTCATCTAGAATTTCTCCTCTGTTCTCTTCTATGAGTTTTATAGTTTTGCATTTTACATGTGGGCCTATGATCCATTTTGAGTTAGTTTTTGAGAAGGACGTAAGATCTTTCTCTAGATTCTTTTTTTTTTTTTTTTTTCTGTATGGACATCCAGTTGTTCTAGCACCATTTGTTGAAAGGACTATTTTTGCACCACGGTATTGCCTTTGCTCCTTTGTCAAAGATCAGTTGACTGTATTTATGTGGGTCTTTCTCTGGGCTCTCTTCTGTTCCATTCATTTAGTTGTCTATTCTTTTGCCAGTACCACATTGTTTTGATTACTGCTGCTTTATAGGAAGTCCTTTTTTTTTTTTTTTTTTTTAGATGGAGTCTTACTCTGTTGCCCAGCATGGAGTGCAGTGGCATGATCTCGGCTCACTGCAACCTCTGCCTCTTGGGTTCACGTGATTCTCCTGCCTCAGCCTCTCAAGTAATTGGGATTACAGGTGTGTGCCACCATGCCCAGCTAATTTTTGTATTTTTAGTAGAGATGGGGTTTCACTATGTTGGACAGGGTGGTCTCAAACTCCTGACCTCAGGTGATCTCTCCCCTCGGCCTCCCAAAGTGCTGAATTACAGGCGTGAGCCACTGTGCCCGGCCTGAAGTCTTGAATTCAGGTAGTATTAGTCCTCTGAATTTGCTCTCCTTCAATACTATGTTGTCTGTACTGGGTCTTTTGCCTCTCTTTTTTAGAAAAAGTTTATTGATATATATCAATAAATTGATTGAAAAATAACTTGCCAGGATTTTGACTGGGATTGCATTTAATCTACAGACTAAGTTAGGAAGAAGTGACTTCTTGATAATATTAAGTCTTCCTAGCTATAAACATGGAATATCCCACTATTTATTTTGTTCTTTGATATCTTTCATTAGTTATTTAGATTTCTTCATATAGATCTTATACAAAGTTTTCTTTCTTTCTTTTTTTTTTTGAGATGGAGTATCACTCTGTCACCAGGCTGGAGTGCAGTGGTGCAGTCTCGGCTCACTGCAACCTCCACCTCCTGGGTTCAAGTCATTCTCCCGCCTCAGCCTCCCAAGTAGCTGGGATTACAAGCACACGCCACCACGCCCAGCTAACTTGTGTATTTTTAGTAGAGACGGGGTTTCACCATGTTGTTCAGGCTCGTTTTGAACTCCTGACCTTGTGATCCACCAGCCTCGGCCTCCCAAAGTGCTGGCATTACAGACAGGCGTGAGCCACCGCACCTGCCGATCTTGTACATAGTTTTTAGATTTATACCCACCTTAGTTTTGGCTGCTATAACAAAATACCACAGACTGGATGGCTTAAATGAGATAAATTTATTTCTCACAGTTCTGGGGCCTGGGAATTCCAATATCAAAATGCCAGCAAATCCATTGTCTGATGAGGGCACTCTTCCTGGTTTATAGATGGCTGTCTCGCTGTTGCATTCTCACATGGTGGGAAGACAGAGAGAGAGTAAGATCAAGCCTTCATGTCTTTTCTTATAAGGGCATTAATGCCATTCATGAGGGTGCCACCCTCATGACCTAATTACCTCCCAAAGGTCCCTACCTCTTAATACAATCACACTGGAGGTTAGAATTTCAACATATGAATTTGTCGGGACACAACAATTCAGTTTATAGCATTCTGCCACTGGACCCCCAAAACTCCTGTCCATCTCATATGCAAAATACATTCATTCCAAATCAACAGCCTCAAAAGTCTTAACTCATTGCAGTCTGAACTCTAAAGTTCAAAGTCCAAAGTCTCATCTAAATGAGACATGAATAAGAATAGACGTAAGATTCAGCATGAGGCAAAATTCCTCTCCAGCTGTGAACCTGTGAAACCAAATTAGTTATGTGTTTCCAAAATAAAACTGTGGGAAAGGGATAGGATAAATATTCGCATCCCAAAAAGGAGAAATAGGAAAGAAGAAAGGGATGATGGAGTCCCAAGAAAGTCCCAAACCTATCAAGGCAAAATTCGTAAGATGTTAAGGCTTGATGAGCTACTTTGGCTCAATGCTCTGCCTTCTGGAACCCACTGGGGTAGCAGTCCCGCCTGTGTGGCTGTCTCTGGTGGAGGCCACACACCCATGGCTCTGCCAGGCTGGAGTTGTACCTCAGCGGCTCTGCTGAATAGTGCTGTGCCTCTGCTGCTTCAGGTGGCCCTGCGCCCATGGCTCCATTGGGCATTGGTCCTTCTCTTTGAAACTGAGGTGGAGGCAGCCCTGTTCCCCAAGTTAGGCATTCTTGTCCTATGGTGGGAGTGGTGGCCTGATGATCTTCGAATCATTTTTGGGTTCTTTCTTCTCTTGTTTTGAGGAATAGTGCATGTTCACAGCTCTATGATCCAGTCCTGCAGGATCTAAGAAGGCTGACAGTTTCCCTCTGCTTAGTCCCAGCTGGCACTGTTTCTGCTGCTATAATCTTGTCTTTATTCCCAGCTTCTGTTGAGATAGATGGCTGATTTGGTTCATAGTTCACACCCATGATAATCTTTTTTATCAAATTGGTGGTCTGATATGCCCTTTGTGTTCTCTTTGAACACACCTTCTTATTTTTAAAATAATATGAACAGGCTTAGAATTTTCCAAATATTTATGTTCTAATTCCTTTTTGCTTAACAATTCCATTTTCAATTTATTTCTTCCTCTTGCACTTTACTATAAGCAGTAAGGAGGGACCATGCTGCTCCTTTAACAGTTTGCTTAGACATTTCCTCAGCTAAGGCTGGGAGTGGTGGCTCGCTGTAAAGCACTGTAATCCTGGCACTTTGGGAGCCCGAGGCGGGCAGATTGCCCGAGCTCAGGAGTTGGAGACCAGCCTGGGCAACATGGTGAAACCCTGTCTCTACAAAAAATACAAAAATTAGCCAGGCAGCGTGGCAGGCGCCTGTAATTCTGGCTACTCGGGAGGCCGAGGGAGGAGAGTCACTTGAACCCAGGAGGTGGAGGCTGCAGTGAGCTGAGATCGCACCACTGCACTCCAGCCTGGGCAGCAGAGAGAGACTCCATTTCAAAAAAAAAAAAGGAAAAAAAAAGCAATCTCAGCTAATGTCCAATTTCCTTCTTTTCTTTTCTTTCTTGAGACGGAGTCTCGCTCTGCTGCCCAGGCTGGAGTGCAGTGGCACAATCTTCACTCACTGCAACCTCCGCTTCCCGGATTCAAGCAATTCTCCCACCTCAGCCTCCCAAGTAGCTGGGATTATAGGTGCCTGCCAGCACACCCAGCAAATTTTTCTATTTTTAGTAGAGATGCGGTTTCATCATGTTGGCCAGGTCGGTCTCAAACTCCTGACCTCAGGCAATCCACCCACCTCAGCCTCCCAAAGTGCTGGGATTACAGTCATGAGCCACCGTGCCTGGCCTAAATGTCCAATTTCATTGCTCATACATTATACCTTTTACCAAACACTAGAACATGAACAGTATTCAGCCAAATTCTTTGCTACTTTATGATGAGGATAGCCTCCAGGAAGAAATAAAAATGCTGAACAGACTAATAACAAGCAGCAAGATAGAATCAGGAAAAAAAAAAAAAAAAGCCAACATAAAAAGTCCCAGGACCAGATGGATTCACAGCTGAATTCTATCAGACATTCACAGAAGAACTGATGCCAATCCTACTAAAACTATTCCAAAACATAGAGAAAGGGAATCTTTCCTCCCTAAATCATTCTATGAAGCCAGTATCACCCTAATATCCAAAAAGAATATAACAAAAAAAGAAAGCTGCAGGCCAGTATCCCTGATGAACATGATGCAAAAATCCTCAACAAAATGCTAGCTAACTGAATCCAACAGCATATCAAAAAGATAACACATCATGATCAAGTTGGTTACATACCAGGGATGCAGGGGTGGTTTAACATACACAAGTCAGTAATTGTGACACCCCACATAAGCAGAATTAAAAACAAAAATCAGGCCGGGTATGGTGGCTCACGCCTGTAATCCCAGCACTTTGGGAGGCTGAGGTGGGCGGATCACCTAAGGTCAGGAGTTTGAGACCACCCTGGCCAACATGGGGAAACCCCATCTCTACTAAAAATACAATAATTAGCTGGTTGTGGTAGCGGGTGCCTGTAATCCCAGCTACTTGGGAGGCTAAGGCAGGAGAATTGCTTGAACTCGGGAGGCAGAGGTTGCAGTGAGCTGAGATCACGTCACTGCACTCCAGCTTGGGTGAGACAGTGAGACTCTGTCCCACAAAAATCAATCAATCAATCAATCAATCAATCATACGATCATCTCAATAGATGCAGAAAAAGCATCCTTTTTAAATAAAAACCCTCAACAAAATTGGCATAGAAGGGACATACCTCAAAGTAATAAAAACCATCTATGACAAACCCACAGCCAACATCACCATACTGAATGGGGAAACACTGAAAGCATTATTATATATAACTGAGAACTGGAACAAGGCAAGGATGACCACTTTCACTACTTCTATTCAACATAGTATTGGAAGTCCTAGCCAGAGCAATCAGACAAGATAAATAAAAAGCATCCACATTGGAAAAGAGGAAGTTAAACTGTTACTGTTTGCCAATGATATGATTGTATACCTAGAAAACTCTCAAGATGCATCCAAAAAGTTCCTAAATCTGATAAATAAATTCAGTAAAGTGTCAGGATACAAAATCAATGTACATAAAATAGTAGAACTGCTACACACCAACAACAACCAAGCTGAGAATTAAATCAAGAACTCAATCCCTTTTATAATAGTTGCAAAAAGAAAATTTGTAAACAAAGTACTTAGGCCTGACCAACATGATGAAACCCTGCCTCTACTAAAAATACAAAAAAAAAAAAAAAAAAAAAAAATTAGCTGGGCATGGTGGCAGTTGCCTGTAATCCCAGCTACTCAGGAGGCTGAGACAGGAGAATCACTTGAACCTGGGAGGTGGAAGTTGCAGTGAGTCGAGATGGCACCACTGCACTCCAGCCTGGGCGACAGAGTGAGACTCTATCAAAAAAACCAAAAACAACAACAACCACCACACACACACAAAACAAACAAGCAAACAAAAAATCTTAGAAATATACTTAACCAAAGTGGTAAAAGATCTCTACAAGGAAAACTACAAAACCCTGCTGAAAGAACTCATAGGGCTGGGTGTGGTTGTTCATGCCCATAATCCCAGCACTTTGGGAGGCCGAGGCAAGTGGATCGCGAGGTCAGGAGTTCGAGATCAGCCTGGCCAACATGGTGAAACCTTGTCTCTACTAAAAATACAAAAATTAGCTGGGCATGGTGGTGGGTGCCTGTAATCCCAGCTACCTGGGAGGCTGAGGCAGGACAATTGCTTGAACCTGGAAGGTGGAGGTTGCAGTGAGCTGAGATTGTGCCACTGCACTCCAGCCTGGGGGAAAAAAAAAAAAAAAAAAGATCTGAAAGAACTGATAGATAACACAAACAAATGGAAACACATCCCATGCACATGGATGGGTAGAATCAATATTGTGAAAATGACCATAAGCAATCTACAGATTCACTGCCAAAAGCAATCTACAGATTCAATGCAATTCCCATCAAAACACCATCATCGTTCTTCACAGAACTAGTAAAAACAATCCTAAAATTTATATGGAACCAAAAAAGAGTCTGCATAGCCAAAACAGTACAAAGCAAAAAGAACAAATCTGGAGGCATCACATGACCTGACTTCAAACTATTTTATAAGGCTATAGTTACCAAAACAGCATGGTGCTGGTATAAAAGTAGGCATGTAGGCCTGGCATGGTGGCTCAAGCCTGTAATCCCAGCACTTTGGGAGGCCGAGACGGGTGGATCACGAGGTCAGGAGATCGAGACCATCCTGGCTAACACGGTGAAACCCCCTCTCTACTAAAAAATACAAAAAACTAGCCAGGCGAGGTGGTGGGCGCCTGTAGTCCCAGCTACTCTGGAGGCTGAGGCAGGAGAATGGCGTGAACTCGGGAGGCGGAGCTTGCAGTGAGCTGAGATCCGGCCACTGCACTCCAGCCTGGGCGACAAAGTGAGACTCCGTCTCAAAAAAAAAAAAAAGGTAGGCATGTAGACTAACAGAATGGAATAGAGAACCCAGAAATAAAACCAAATACTTATAGCCCACTGATCTTCAACAAAGCATACAAAAACATAAAGTGGGAAAAGGACACCCTATTCAATAAATGGTGCTGGAATAACTGGCAAGCCACATGTAGAAGAATGAAACTGGATCCTCATCTCTTACCTTATTCAAAAATCAACTCAAGATGGACCAAAGACTTAAATCTAAGATCTGAAATCATAAAAATCCTAGAAGACAACATTGGAAAAACTCTTCTAGACATTGGCTTAGGCAAAGAATTCATGACTAGGAACCCACAAGCAAATGCAGCAAAAACAAAAATAAACAAATGGGACCTAATGAAACTAAGAAGCTTCTGCCAGCAAAAGAAATAATCAGCAGAATAAACAAACAACCACAAGAGTAGAAGAAAATATTTGTAAACTATGCATCTGACAAAAGACTGATATCCAGAATCTGCAAGGAACACAAACAAATCAGCAAGAAAAAACCAAATAATCCCATCAAAAAGTGGGCAAAGGACATGAATAGACAATTCTCAAAAGAAGATATATACAAATGACCAACAAACATGAAAAAATGCTCAACATCACTAGTTATCAGGGAAATGCAAATTAAACCACAATGAAACACCACCTTACTCCTGCAAGAATGGCCAGAATTTAAAAATAATTTTTAAAAATGTGTTGGTGCGGATGTGGTAAAAAGGGAACACTCCTACATGGCTGATGGGAATGTAGGCTAGCACAACCACGATGGAAAACGGTATGGAAAATCCTTAAAGAACTAAAAGTAAAACTACCATTCAATCCAGTAATCCCAATACTGGGTATCTACCCAAAGGAAAATAAGTCATTATATGAAAAAAGATGCACGTACTCACATATTTATAGCAGCACAATTAACAATTGCAAAAATATGGAACCAACCTAAATGCCCATCAACCAACAAGTGAATAAAGAAAATGTGGTACATATGCACTATGGAATACTACTTAGCCATAAAATGGAATGAAATAATGGCCTTTGCAGCAACTTGGATGGAGCTGGAGGCCATTATTCTCAGTGAAGTAATTCAGAAATGGAAAACCAAGTATCGTATGTTCTTGCTTATAAGTGGGAGCTAAGCTATGAGGATACAAAGGCATAAGAATGATAGAATGGACTTTGGGGACTTGGAGGGATGGGTGGGGGGGGTAAGGGATAAAAGACTACATCTTGGGTACAGTGTACACTGCTTGGGTGATGGGTGCACTAAAATCTCAGAAATCACCATTAAATAACTTATCCATGTTACAAAAGAACACCTGTTCTCCCAAAACCATTGAAATAAAATTTTAAAAAGATAGCCTCTTCTCCATTGTCCAGTAACATGTTCCTCATTTCCATCTGAGATCTCATCAGAGTGGTCTCACTATCCATATATTTACCAACTTTCTGTATGTAATTACTTCTATATTTTCTAAGAAGATGGAAGCTTTCTCTCCAGAAATCTTTTCTTTCTGAGCCTTTACCAGAATCATCTTTAAAAATTTCTTCATGGCATCACTGGCTTTATCTAGCATGCACCTCAAAACTCTTCCAACTTCTACCCATTACCTAGTTCCAAAGATGCTTCCACATTTTAAGGCATTTGTTACAGCAGCACCTCACTTCTTGGTACCAATTTCTGTATTAGTCAGAACATATATACGTAGATATTTATTAGAAAGTATTAGCTCATGTGATTATAGAAGCTGAGAAGTCCCAGGATTTGCCATCTAAAGCTAGAGACCCAAGAAAACTGAGGGTGTAGTTCAAAGGCCTGAGAGCTGGATGGCTGATGGTGTAGATTCCAGTTTGAATCTGTAGGCCTGAGAACCAGGAGCAGTGTGAGCAGAAGATTGATGTCCCAGTCCAAGCAGTCAGGCAAAGAACAAATTCAATTTTCCTTCACCTTTTTGTTCTATTCAGTCCCTCAACAGATTGGGTGATGCCCACCCACATGGGGAAAGGCCATCTTTATTCAGGTCACCAATTCGAATGCGAATTTCTCCAGAAACACCCTCACAGACACACCTAGAAATAATGTCTAGGAGTTCAAGAGTTCAAGACCAGCCCGGCCAACATGGTGAAACTCTGTCTGTACTAAAAATACAAAAATTAGCTGGGCGTGGTGGCAGGCACCTGCAATCCCAGGTACTTGGGGGGCTGAGGTAGGAGAATCGCTTGAACCTAGGAGGCGGAGGTTGCAGTGAGCCAAAATCACGCCATTGCACTCCAGCCTGGGATACAAGAGTGAAACTCTGTGTCCAAAAATAAAAAATAAAAATAAAATAAAATAAGAATTCACCATTATAATACCTAAGCTTTCATTTTTTGAAATGCTAATGTAAATGCTAATGTGTTTTTAATTTCAAATTCCATTTGCTCATTGCCAGTATATAGGAAAGTGACTGACTTTCATACATTAACCTGTGTCCTACAATTTGGCTAATTGCAGGATACAATTAGCTTATTAGTTTCAGGAGCTTTCTGGTTGAATCTTTTCGATTTTCTACGTAGATTATCACATCATCTGTAAACAAATACTGTTTATTTCTTCCTTTCCAACCTATATACTGGTTATTTTCTTTTAAAAATCTTATCACAGTAGCTAGGACTTCCAGATGTTGAAAAGCAGTGGTAAGATAAAATATCCTAGCCTTGTTCCTGATCTTAGTGGGAAAGCTTTGTTTCTCACCATTTAAGTAAAATTTTTGCTGTAGGTTTTTTATAGTCCTTCTTTATCAAATTGAGGAAATTCCCCCTCTATTCCTCATCTGCTGAGAGTTTTTATCATGAATGGGTGTTGGATTTTTATAAGTGCCTTTTCTGCAGCCATTGATATGATCATGTGACTTTCTTTAGTCTATCAACATGGATTTCAATAATATATTTTTACATATTGAACCTGCCTTGTATACTTGGGATAAATTTCACTTGGTTGTAGTGTATAATTCTTTTTATACATCATTGGATTCAATTTGTTAATATTTTAGGGGGGATTTTTGCAGCTACATTCATGAGAGATACTGATCTGTACTTATCTTTTCTTGTTATGTCTTTTTCTGATTTTGGTGTTAGGGCAATGCTGGCCTCATAGAATGAGTTAGAAGGTATTCTCTGTGCTTCTATCTTTTGGAGAAGATTATAGAGAACTGATGCATGTACTTTCTTCCTTAAATGTTTGGTAGAATGGTGAACACGTCTGAGCCTGGTGTTTTCTAATTTGGAAGATTATTAATTATTGTCAATTTTAAAAATAGATATAGGTCTATTTCTTCTTGTGTAAGTTTTGGCAGATTATTTCTTTGAAGGAATTGCTCCATTACATCTGGGTTATCATATATGTGGACATAGAGTTATTCACAGTATTCTTATATTATTCTCCTAATGTCCATGGGATCTGCAGTAATATCTACTCTTTCATTTCTGGAATCAGTAATTTTTTTTCTTAGTTAGCAGGGCTAGAGTCTTATTGATTTTATTGATCTTTTCAAGGAACCAGGTTTTTGCTTTATTGATTTTCTCTGTTATTTCCTGTTTTCAATTCCATTGATTTCTCTGGGAGTTTTTTTGCTTATTTTTGTTTTGGGTACAAAGGTTATCCTGAATCTCTGGTAATTTTTTCAGATTTTTTTTTCTTAGCATTTTTCAGTTTCACTATGGAGTGTGTGGAAGTATTTTTTCTTGTTGTGTAAATAGTATAATGCTTGGACAGTGGTGTGCTGGTAAACGTGGAAGTGGGGGTTGATTTGTAGCAATTTGCCAATTTCTGTGACATAAACATTCCCTCAATAACCTGTTTCAAGCTACCAATGTAACATCTTTAAGTAAGGATTTGAGAAAGGATGCAGAGTGGCATACCATTTTATTTTAGCCATGCAAACATGATAGACATGAATAAGCTCAAGAGCATTAATAATAGTAAAATGTAGTAAAATAATTAGGAATTGACAAGCTTTAAATATTTATTACTTATGTTTTTAATATAATTATTTAATGATAAGTTTATGCAATTTAATTTTAATAATGGTTGTTAACACTTGGCTTGCACATTTTCTGAATATTTAATAAGCTGCTCTCATAAGCTGGCTCCAGCATATTTCTTCAGTATAAGGATTTATCTCTCTTTAATTCCTGAAAATTCTTGGCCATTATCTCTTCAAATATTGTCTCCCCCTCCCATTCTTTTTGCTTTCTCCTATTTTAATAAACTCCTATTAAATACATGACAACTCTGCTCATTGTAGTTTTTTTCTTTTACATTTTCAATTTTTTTTTTTTTTTTTTGAGACAAGGTCTCACTGTTACCCAGGCTGGAGTGCAGTGGCACAATCATGCTCACTGCAGCCTCGACTTCCTGGGCTCAAGTGACCTCAGCCTCCCAGGTAGCTGGGACTACAGGTGTGTATCACCACACCCAGCTAACTTTTTTTGTATTTGTTTTTTGCAGAGATGGGGTTTTGTCTTGTTTCCCAGGCTTGTCCACAACTCCCGGGCTCAAGTGGTCTGCCCCCTTCCACCTCCCAAAGTGCTAAGATTACAGGTGTGAGTTACCACACCTGGCTTCTACTCTTGTTTTTATTTTATTTAAACATTTTTGGCCAGATGTGATGGCTCACACCTGTAATCCCAGCACTTTGGGAGGACGAGGCGGGCAGATCACCTGAGGTCAGGAGTTCGAGAGCAGCCTGACCAACATGGTGAAACTCTGTCTCTACTAAAAATACAAAATTAGCTGGGCATGGTGGTGCATGGCTGTAATCCCATCTACTTGGGAGGCTGAGGCAGGAGAATTGCTTAAACCTGGGAGATGGAGGTTGCAGTGAGCTGAGATTGCACCATTGCACTCCAGCCTGGGGAACAAGAGCGAAATGCTATCTCAAAAAACAAAAATTTATTTACTTACTTTCTTTATTGTTTAAATTTTTATTATTTTTTATGGGTTTGAATCTACTCTTTTTAAAGTTGCTGTTTATTTTTAAAATTTCTAGTTCTTAAATTTCAAATTCCCCCATTTCCTGTTTATGATTATTTTATCAGATTCCTAACAGGAAATAGATGATATGCTAAAATTTGTATAATTCCAAGGTGGTTTATTTACAGAGGGACCATTTACGGAGGTGTGAGCAGGGTGCACTGTGGCCACAAAGGGTAGTGCAATAACCTGGAAATGGTTGCAATGGAGCCATTACTACTCCTTGGCCTGAAGAGGCAAGGATAGGGAGAAGTGTCTAGAATTTGAAAGAAACTCATGAAGAAAAGATCACCTTCAGAGGTGCAATGACCTTCTGTTTAGAGACACAGCCAACAGCTGAGAGAGAGTCAACTGGGGAATAAAACTGATCCCACTTTCCAATATTCTGCTAGGGTTTCCCATTGGCTGAATCCAACAAGAGGCCAGAGGACATGAGAACTCACTGATGCAGTCCATGCAGGTCTGGCTCCAGCAACAGAAGACAGATGTAGAATAGTGGAGAGTGGGTCTACCGGGGCAAGTGGAAGATATGTAATGTACCTTTTCTCCATCCCAGTGAGGCGTTTCTGCATGTGATTTGTAAGTTTTGGCTGTGAGTTCATCTTTAGCAGGTTGTTTTACATGGGAGTCCCTTGTGCCCTGGGTTGGGAGGGGTCTCAGTTAAGAAGTTTTGTGTTTGCCTGTCTCTGGGACACAGAAACACTGTATTTGGATCTATTTTCATGTGCGTTTTTCTACTTAGAGTTCCTACACCTTGCAAGTAGTGTGAATTCAGATCTTTTGTCCATAGTGACACAGGTCAGGTCTGTGTTTCTGATTTCTTTGGATTCATTTGATTCATGGCCCTAGGCTTTCAGGAGGATTCCTTGCTGCTTCCCTTGCTAAGGACCACAGTTTACCTCCTGGTTTACTTCAAGAGCACCCTCTGTGTCTCCTGTCATTATATGGGGACTTTGGTTCCAGCTCCTTATCTTTTACAAAAATTATGGTCTAATTAAAAATTATTTATTTATGATTTTTTTAATTTTTAAAAATTGTGGCAGCAGGGTGCAGTGGCTCACACCTGTAATCCCAGCACTTTGGGAGGCAGAGGCAGGCAGATCACGAGGTCAGGAGTTCCAGACCAGCCTGGCCAATATGGTGAAATCTCGTCTCTACTAAAAATACAAAAAATCAGCCGGGTGTGGTAGCTCACGCCTATAGTCCCAGCTACTCAGGAGGCTGAGGCAGAAGAATTGCTTGAACCTGGGAGGCGGAAGTTGCAGTGAGCTGAGATCGCGCCACTACACTCCAGCCTAGGCAACAGAGCGAAACTCCGTCTCAGAAAAAAACAAACAAACAAACAAAAAACCTGTGGCAAAATACATAAAATTTGCCATCTTCACCTTTTTCTCAATGTAAAGTTCAGTGGCATTAAGTATATTCCCATTGTTGCACTACCACCATCATCACCATCTATCTCCAAAGTTTTCATCTTCCCAACCTGAAATACCATCCCCATTAAACAATAACTCCCCATTTCTCCCTCCTCCATTGGCACTGGCATTCACCGTTCTACCTTCTGTCTCAAAGAATCTGACTACTGTAAATATCTCATAGCAGTGGAATCATATAGTGTTTTTGTGTGTGTGTGTGTGTGTGTGACTGGCTTATTTCATTTAGCATAATATCCTCAAGGTTCAACCATGTTGTAGCATATGTCAGAATTTCCTTCCTTTTTATGACTGAAAAGCTGTCCATTGTATGTATACATCACATTTTATTTATCTGTGCCTTCATTTATGGACATTTAGGCTACTTCCACCTTTTGGCTGTTACAAATAATGCTGCTATAAGCATGGGTGTACAATCAGTTCTCTGTCTTTTGTGGACTTAAGATTTAGTATCCTTTCTGCATATATGCATTTAAACTTTCTCATTCAGCACCAAAGGCCTACTTCCAATTTCAAAACCCGTCTTGAGTGATGTAGCTTCTGCTCCCATTTATCAGGAATGCTGGGTACAGGTAAGCAGGTTATATCCCACATAAAGAAACCTGGGCAAGGTCGTGCGTGGGGATAATATCAAGCTTGAACTCCACTCACCAACTCCTGAACCCATGAGGGTGAATTTGTTCAGGGAGTAGGTCTAGTTTTGATTCATGCAAAGGCACGGGTTGGCTGCCTTGCCACTCATTCGCTTACATCTTTTTATGGCTTTTAGTTTCTGCTTCACTTTTGGCATCTAGAGATTTACCTTTCTTGTTTTTGAATTCATTCATGTATTTAATTTCTTGTCGTTATATTTTCTATTATTTGTATATGTTTGGAATAGGATTGTCTTAGTCAGTTTGGGCTACTGTAACAAATATACCACAGACTAGGTGGCTTAAAAAACAAATGTTTATTTCTCACAGTTCTGGAGGCTGGGAAGTCCAAAATCAAGGTGCCAGTGTCTGATGAGGGTCTGCTTCTTAGTTTGCAGATTGCCATCTTCTCATTGTACCCTCACACGGTGGAAAGCAAACAGACAGAGGAAGCAAACTCTATAGAGTTTCTTCTTATAAGGTATTAATTCTGTTAATGAGGGCTCCCCCTTCATGGCCTAATTATCTCCCAGAGGCCTCTCTGGGAGGGGGATTAGATACCATTACATCAGGGATTAGGCTTCAACATATAAATCTGAAGTATGGGGTGGGGACACAGAAAGATTAACTTCATAGCAAAGAGAAAAATTATTTTCATTGATTGGAAGTCATAACCATTATCTATCTATCTATCTATTTATTTTCTGAGACAGAGTTTCGCTCTTGTTACCCAGGCTGGAGTGCAATGGCGTGATCTCAGCTCACCACAACCTCCGCCTCCTGGGTTCAAGCAATTATCCTGCCTCAGCCTCCCAAGTAGCTAGGATTACAGGCATGTGCCACCACGCCCAGCTAATTTTGTATTTTTAGTAGAGACGGGGTTTCTCCATGTTGGTCAGGTTGGTCTCAAACTCCTGACCTCAGGTGATTCACCCGCCTTGGCCTCCCAAAGTGCTGGGATTACAGGCATGAGCCACCATGCCTGGCCCTCATTATTGTTATTTTTAAATAACACATTTAGGCTGAGCACAAAAGTTAGCCGGCTGTGGTGGCAGGTGCCTGTAATCCCAGCTACTTGAGGGGCTGAAGCGGGAGAAACACTTAAATCTGGGAGGCAGATGTTGCAGTGAGCTGAGATCGTGCCACTGCAGTCCAGCCTGGGCAACAGCAAGACTATATCTAAAAAAAAAATAAGATAAAATAAAACAATAAAATAGGCTGGGTGAGGTGGCTGATGCCTGTAATCCAGCACTTTGGGAGGTAGAGGCAGGTGGATCACCTGAGGTCTGGTGTTCAAGACCAGCCTGAGCAACATAGTGAAACCCCGTATCAAATAAAAATACAAAAAATTAGCTGGGCGTGGTGGTGTGTGCCTGTAATCCAGCTACTCGGGAGGCTGAGGCAGGAGAATCGCTTGAACCCGGGAGATGGAGGTTGCAGTGAGCCAAGATTGTGCCATTGCACTCCAGCCTGGGTGACAGAGCGAGACTCCATCTAAAAATAAATACATTCAATAAATAAATAAAATAATAATAAAATAATGCATTTCTTCTGTATGCTCTTTATTCTTCCAAATTAGATGAGGGATAGATACAGTAATAGAAACAGAAACTTTAAATTTTAAACCTACTAAATCAAGAGCAAAAAGACAAGAGTCAAGTAATGAAGCATGAATATGTTAGGAGTATATTTACACTATGGGCAGCTACTAAAAGTGAGAATAAAACCTAGCTACCTTTTTTTAAAAATCTCGTCAAAATCTGGTTTTCTTGGTTACAGTTTTAACCAAAGAATTTTCACAATTGTTGTAGGTAAACAGATCCATTTACTAATATGTTGGGTTTTTTCCCCCCTTTTTTTAGGGGGTCTAGCTATATTGGTCAGGCTGGATTTGAACTCCTGGGCTCAAGTGATCCTCCCACCTCATCCTCCCAAGTAGTTGGGGCTACAGACATGCACCACCATGCCCAGCAACCTCACTACCTATTTGGACAACCAAGACAAAAAGAGAAATATGATGGACTGTTTTTAGGGTATTGTATTTTGTAATTGATATGTGCATAAAATGTATTTGGAATTTTCCCACACAAGCAGATAGAGAAACCCCTTTTGCCCAACAACATAAAAGGCACTGTGTACCAGTTTTTCCAAAGTTGAGTGTTTATAAGTGCAGGACTGGCTCTCCTCCATTTGTTTTTTTTTTTTCCAGACAGAGTCTCACTCTGTCGCCCAGGCTGCAGTGCAATAGTGCCATCTTGGCTCACTGCAACTTCTGCCTCCCAGGTTCAAGCAATTCTCGTGCCTCAGCCTCCCGAGTAGCTGGGACTACAGGCGGGCGCCACCATGCTCAGCTAATTTTTTTGTATTTTTAGTAGAGTTGGGGTTTTACCATGTTGGCCAGGCTGGTCTGGAAGTCCTGACCTCAGGTGATCCGCCTGCCTCAGCCTCCCTAAGTGCTGGGATTACAGGTGTGAGCCACCGTTCCTACCCTGCTTTCTCGTTTTAAAACCGGAACAGTCCTGATTTAGACAAATAATCTATTCCTTACCTCTGTTATAACACCCAGCAAGTAGTTACGAAAGATGTTTTTTGCTCAGTCTCATTGGGTGTATTCAAAGTGGAAGTTGAAGAGTTTTTCCCTCAGGGCAAAAGGTTTTCATTCTCTCTGCATGCTTTCCCTTACACAATGACTTCAGAGATTGGCAACATAAATGTTGCTTAACTTGTTCAGATGAACATGAAGGTAGAATTCAGAACTTAGGATTCAGAACCTGCAAGTGAGGTTAGACCTCAGAAGTCATCAAGTCCTAGTTTTGAGGCCCATGGGATGGCCTGGCATTTTTGTTTGTTTGTTTTTTCTCTCTGTTGGCCATTGAGCATAAGCAGAGAACTGATGGCTGTGAAAGCTGCCTGGAGGCCTGGCAGCAAGGGTTTTACCTGAACTATTTGGGAGAGGAAGTCCAGTCTTCCCTAGCTAACAGAAGAGGGCCTCTCTTCACTAGCACCTTGCCTAACCTTTAGATAAGGCACCTACATTCAATTTTGCATAAAGTGGTTGATTTCAGAGCAGCCAAAGCAGAAGTGAAACCAACTTGGTGAATCTTAAGACAACACTATATGGAAAGACCCTTCCTGGTGCTCACAGTGGGGTAATAGAGATTAGGTTTGCCTGATGGATATGATATGAAAGAGAAGGAACACTCAAGAAAACAGAGTCATGGAATACTTTTAGAATGTGAAAACAGAAATAGTTTACCTTCTCTATGGTTTTATCTGAGGAGCTTGAAGACGTAGAATATTTAGCTCCCAACTTTAGCTCACTGTGCTGGTTTCTACCCCAATGTTAGATTCTGAAACAGTCTTGCGAGAGTGAAAAATCCAGGATGTAATATGGTCAGCTACTGCCCTTATCCAGGCTCAATGAAAGACATCTTATATGTGTGTGTCAAAAGGTTGAGGATTGGTTGGTAATCTTTACACAGGAGCCTACGTCTGCAAATGGGCTTATGTGGCTCTCTTTAATTACAAAGTAGACTAGGTATTAGCAATTAATTACCCTACTCAAGAAATTCCACTACAGAGTCTTGTCCTTAACAGGATTACTGTTCCATGTAGGCCACTTTTCCCTCTGTGAATCCCAGCCCAAGTCTTGGTGGTGATTCCTCCTCCAGCCCCTTCATCCTTTCAATTTCCACACCTGGTGTCTACCAAAAACCCACTCTGAGCTTCTGCAGAGTGCCACTTTATTCCACGGAGGTGGCAAGCATGTGGACGGGAATGGGTGTTGCTCTAAATTAACCTCCTACACATGTTCCCTCATGTGCACAGGGCATTTGCATTTTAAGCAAATCTTTTCTATATTTTACTGGTCACAGTATAATTTTACCTGCAATACAAATAAAACAGTGATTACATTTTCTTTCTAGTAATTGGCTGTAGGAATCACATACTCTTATTAAACTCTTCCTGTCAGTTTATGCTGCATCGTAATTTTAGTTTATCACAGTGCCTACGTGCAATGCTACCTGATACTCCCTCCTGGAAAAGAATTTTGTTCTGTTGTGCTTACTTTGCTTTTTTTCTGTACAAACTCCCTTTTATATACTTTTATGATTTATTGGCATTATGAACCCTCTAGCCTCCTTTCCCGACCGGGCTCAAACACTTGGGAGTGATATGCGTTCTCTCCCTTTCTAGTTGACTCTTTCCTGGCTCCTTTACTCTTCCTTCTCCCCATCTCCTGCTTTCTTGTCACTGGCTTCTCCAATATGCTTTTTCCTCTTGCTCTCTCTTTGCCCAGCCTTATAGCACCCTCTAAGAAATGTGTTTTGCAGAAGGAAGGTCTCTGTACACTGTTACTACTTTCTTCTTTGGCTGTGTTCTTAGTTTTTGTGTCATTTCTGGGAACTCGGCTACAGTAACATTCCATGGAGGAAAGTTGAACACCAGTGAAAGGAGAGAGAAAGCTGGGGAAAGAAAGAGTGGAGGGAAGATGGAGAGGGGCTCAGGGAGGATCTCAAGCAAGTTAACATGAGGCATCTTGGAGTAAACTCTACAAATAAACACACTTTTCACAATGTTTTACTGTCTACAAAGCAGTTTTCATAAGTTACCTGATTATCTGGTAACAAATATAGGCATGCTTCTTAACATTTTGCAGATGAAGAGACTGGAGCTATAAATTAAGAATAATATAAACTGTGATGATGCAGCTTATAAAAGCAGAGTTAGGATTTGAGGCTTCTGACTTCAGGTCTCTTTCTTTTCCCACCATTCCACAATGCCAGGAAAATGGAGTTGAACTCGGGGAGAATTCAAGTCACCTTTCACAAGGCTATGTTTTCCATAGGTTCAAAAAAACCAAAAAATCCAGACTTATGCCCTAGTTTATCATGATTAATTTTTCTTGTGGTAAGTTTTGTTTGTTGTAGCAACAATAAATGAATTACTTTCCAAACTGGGAATATCCCTTTGTAGCCAGTGAAGGAATTAGTACAAGTGTGGAGGAGTAAATCTGCATAAAGATAAATATAACTTTAGAAAATTCTTGAGACATTGACAGAGCCTTGGACCTAATTTCTAAATGGGTAGAAAGCTCTCTTTTAGAACAGCTTCTCTGCAATCCTGTGTAGAAGTGGGAAGATGAACATGGAGACTATTCAAGGCAGGGGTGGTGGACTTAGTGGGTCATTTTCACTTTTTTCAGTTTCAAAATCTTACAGATTCTATTATTTTTGGCTCTTTCTGTGTCTTTGAGAACTGCTCTTTCTATCTTAAATCACCTCCAAAATCACCAGGGCAAACATTCCACACAAGAAGCTTATTTGAACTTCAGGTCTCTAGAAAACAGACTGCTGTGTCATTGCATTTGGAAAGCAATCATTTAAAGATAGTTTTCAGGCAGGTGAAAGACCAGCACAACAAACTGATAAAACTGCCTCTGTCATTTGATCTCCTGCAGCCATTCTGGAGAGAAGACATTCTTGTTAGAAACTTGAGCAACAAGCTCTGGTCAGGAGACTTCTCTTTTATTAGGATCCTGCCCCACGTTAGAGGTCAAGTTACAACTTCCCTCAAAATTGCTCTGTAATAGGCTGCATTACATAGAAAATTCCAACAAAGCACTGGAATGTCTGAGTTAAGAGAACTCTTTGTAAATTCAGAAGAAAAATAAAGTTCAGCAGCATAATCCTATCTCTAAGCCAAATCTGGATAATATTAAAGGACTTCCAAATAACACCATTTAACTCTTTATTTGCGAGAATTATAAGAGTTTGCACTCTGAGCGATGTCCCATCCCCTGCTCCCCAAACCCCAATAGAAGCAAAGCAGCTAGCAACACTCTACCTCATAAACTTAGTATTTAAACTGTGCAAAGGTGAAGAAAAAAGGTGAGAATAAAAAAGGTGAAGTGGGAAGATGGCAAGGAAATGTCCCATTCTTAAACACCTTTTAAAAAAAGAACCGTAGTCCCAGCACTTTGGGAGGCCGAGGCAGGAGGATCATGAGGTCAAGAGATCGAGACCATACTGGCCAACATGGTGAAACCCTGTCTCTACTAAAAACACAAAAATTAGCTGGGGCTGGTGGCGTGCACCTGTAGTCCCAGCTACTCGGGAGGCTGAGGCAGAAGAATCACTTGAACCCGGGAGGCGGAGGTTGCAGTGAGCCGAGATCATACCACTGCACTCCAGCTTGGTAACAGAGCAAGACTCCATCTAAAAAAAAGAACTGTAATGCCAAGATTTGCTCAAATAATTTCCTCAATTTCATGGGGACCCAGAGTCCATTGACCTTGACACCTTCCACTGCCTCTCATGGCCACTGTGTCCTCAATGCCCCTTCTTAGCCAGCTTCCATTTGCAGTCTTTGCATGCACCAACTTATTTGCCTCTCTCTCCTTTCAAAGTACAGTATGTGCCTGGCAGTATCTTAGATATGGTTAAAACCAACTCTCTGCCTAGTTCATGCTTAAAAGTGTTGGGGGAAAACATGCAACCATGCTGACTAGACTTTAAGTTCACAATCATTCACGATTATGGGCATCCTGTTGCCCTCCATGCTGCCTGGCTGTTCCTTTTTTTTTTTTTTTTTTTGAGGCAGAGTCTCGCTCTGTTGCCCAGGCTGGAGTGCCCTGGCATGATCTCTCTTGGCACACTGCTACCTCCTCCTCCTGGGTTCAAGTGATTCTCCTGTCTCAGCCTCCTGAGTAGCTGGGATTACAGGCACCTGCCACCATGCCTGGCTAATTTTTCTATTTTTAGTAAAGATGGAGTTTTGCCATGTTGGTCAGGCTGGTCTCCAACTTCTGACCTCAGGTGATCCACCCGCCTCGACCTCCCAAAGTGCTGGGATTACAGGTGTGAGCTACTATGCCTGGCCACACTGCCTGGCTGTTCTGTCACATTGCTCACGCCCCTAGATGGCTCGTCGAACCTGTTCCCCCCTTTTATGATCAGTGGATCACCTTGCTTAACTGTTTTCTTAAACATTTCTATGTACTCATATTACCCCAATTCCTACAGGACTTATATCAGTTTAGACCTTGGAAGATGGCACCCAGCACTGGCTACATGCTCCTACTCTAGTTGTCATTTACTTCAAGGGCAGCATATTTACTGAAGGTTAAAACAACAAGATAGTACTGTCCTAGGCATGTTCCCTGGCAGCAGTGTCCCTCTGCCTCATGTTGCTGTGCCTCTATTGCTTGAAATGTCAATAAGTGAATGCAAGCCTGTTTAACCCAGGGACCTGAGCATGTGTCTGCCGCCCACACTTCTGCTGAACTACAGTTCACATGTCTCACTGGGACAGTCTGGGAGCATGCTAGCTGTACAGACTGCTTTTGCTTCTCACTGCTGTTACCCCATCGAACTGTCACCCAGAGACCTGCCCAGAGTTTGCAGGTGCATGTCCAGGAGTAAGGTGGGACCACACAGGTCAGCACTTCGGTAGGACTGTCCCTCACTGAGTCCTGCCCTGCTTTCTGCCACCTCCCCTGATGTCTGCCAGAGGAAGAGGCCATGCAAGAACTTAGGAAAAAAAAGCAGTGGGCACATTCATAATGGCTACCATTTACCAAGTATCTGTTGTGTGCCAGGTGCCTTACACACATTCACTCACCTAATTCTAACAACTGCATTCCAAGGTGTCATTATTCTCATTTTATAAATGAGAAAACTGAGGCTTAGATTACATAATATGCAGAAGCCTCACTGCTAATAAAGGGTAGAGCCTGCATCCGGACCCAAGTCTACCTGAGTTCAAAGCCTATGTTCTTTTCACGACTCTACTGCCTATTCATTTATGTCAAAATGAGAGCTTAGAGTTCACTGCAGACATTCAGTATGGGTCTCCAGCTTTCTTAGAATGCTGTGTGCTACCCAAATATTTTATTTTCTTCATTAAGTGCAACAATTTGTGTTAATACATGCAATTATATAAAATCAGAGCATGAACATGACCTGATAAACTTTGTATTTATTTTCATTTTGACTTGGACATCTAATAGGCATCTGAAACTTAACACATACAAAACCAAATTCCTGAAGACCATCTCTCTGCTAACTGTAGCTCATGTAGTCTTCCCCAGCTTAATAAATGGCAACTCCATTATTCTAATTGCCCTGGCAAAAAAACCTTGGTGCCATCTTTAATTCTCTTTCTGTCATAGAACATCAGAAAATCTTGAGGACTCTACCTTTAAAATATATTAGAATATATTTTCCCTTGCTGTTACTACCCTGCTCCAAGCTTCATTTTCTATTGGCCTGGATGATGGCAGTAACTTGTTTCCTACCTTTTTGTCTCCTGACAGCCTTCACTCAACATTATGTTCCAGAGTAAGCCGTTAAGATGGAAGTCAGCCTTCCCCACTCCCACAGCTTCACACGACTAGCCTAAAAAAGAAAGACAGAAGTCAGGTCGTATCGTCCTTCTGCTCAATATCATGGATTGGCTTCTCATATCACTCCAAATAAAATTTAAAGTCCTTAAAAAGCTTATAAGGCTATATATCATCTAACCCCTCCTTTGCTATCTGAATTACTTCTACTTCTCTCCACCAATCTCACTCTGTTCACACTGGTTTCCTTGTTTTCATAAATATATTATGACTACTTCTGCCTCAGGACATTGTGTTTGCTGTTCACCCTGCTAGGAGATCTCTTCTAGATACCCACATGGCTTCTCCCTCGCTTCCCTTCTATCTCCACTCAACTATCGCTTTATCAGTGAGGCCATCCCTTTAATAACTGTGGTAGCTAGTATCCAAAAATGGCCCCCAAATGAGCCACATCTTCCAATATTCTCAGCCTCACAGAGTCCTCTCCCCTTGAATCCAGTGGTCCCTGTGACTTGTTTTGACCAACAGAATGTGGTGGCGGTGATGCTTGCCTGACTTTCAAGTCTACATCATAAGAAGCCTTGCAGTTTTCGCCTGGATTTTTTGGAATACTTGCTTCAGGAGAAGCCACCAGCATGGGAGAAGCCTGACTACTCAATTCCCCCATGCTGTGAGAAAGCCCAAGACAGCCACATAGAGGGGTCATGTGCAGACAGAGTAATGCCTGGCCAGACCCTGGTTGTTCCAACCTTCCCATCTGAGGGGCCAGCCATGTGAATGAAAAAGCCGTTTGGTATGTCCAGCCCATTTAATTACTCAGATAACTCTGACCCCATTTGCCATATGACCGCAACTGCTTAAAGACCTCAGGGAACCTACAAGATCCTACATTTTTTTTCTTAAATTTTTTTTTTTTTTTTTTTTAAATTTTAGAGACAGGGTCTCACTCTGTCACCCAGGCTGGAGTGCAGTGGCACAGTCATAGTTCACTGTAAACTCAAACTCTGGGTTCAAGCAATCTTCCTGCCTCAGCCTCCTGACTAGCTGAGACTATTAGTGCATGCCACCACACCCAGCTAATATTTTTTGACCAATAGGATTCAGGGTGTTTTGTTGTGTGGCAATGGATATCTGAAACAGAAATCAATATATTACACTCCTTCCCGCATATATAATGACACTCCATATCCTCCTTAACTTGTTGTATTTTTCTTTTGTTGTATTTACCACCTGGCTTACTGCGTATCTACCTATTTGTTATTGTCTCCCTGTCCCCTCTGGAACACAAACTCTGGGAAGGCAGAGACTTTGTCTTATTCATTACTGTATCTCGAGTGCCTGGAATAATGTCTAAGACAGGCCTTCAATACATTTTGTTAAATGGATGCATATATTTAATTTAATTTAATTTAATTTAATTAGATAAGTTTACTTTTTGTAAACATAACAAGTCCACAAAAAGACTGAAATTAATTTAAATTGCCCGTGCCGACAGGCTTCCCTCTTATGGACACAATATCTGGAGCTGTCTAAAATACTGCAATCTTTGCCTTTCCACTGAAGCATACCTTCCAAGGAGGAAGGAGTAAGATTCTGCTCCTTTAATACATACTGACCCCAGGAGAAAGGGACTAGACATGTATGGACTGAATGTCTGTGTGCCTTACAAATTCATATGTTGAAATCCTAACCCCCAATATGATGGTATTAAGAAGTGAGACCTTCGGAAGTGATTAGGTCATGAAGGTGAAGCCTTCAGGAATGGGATTAGTGCCCTTATAAAAGAGACTTCAGTGAATTCACTAGCCCTCTTTCTGCCAACTACAGAAGATGGCCATCTATGAACCGGGAAGCAGGCCCTCAACAGACATCATATCTTCCAGCACTTTCATCTTAGACTTCTTAGCCTCTAGATCTGCAAGAAATAAATGTTTGCTGTTTAAGCCACCTAGTCTATGCTATTCTGGTATAGTAGACTGAACTAAGAGAAGAAAAAAAAAAATGGTGTCAGGCAGATTCCAGGAGAACATCCCTTAAACATAACCCAAATGGAGATGGCTATCAGAATCATCAAACCCTGTTGAGGAGCTCTTGTCAGTAGATCTGTGCTACACAGTGCCACCTCTCCCTTAACTCACTTCTGGAAGGACTCAATAATTCCTCCTTATTCCACAAGCACTTCTTGAATGCCTACTCACTCTCTTATGATAAAATATCCATTCCCCCCTTTCACAAAATTAGTCAGAATAAAGAAAAACCATTGGGTTGAAAAACTTTGAATAGAATGTTTAAAGTGATTTAGAAGTTTGGACACAGTAATTTTGCTTGCGTTAAAATAGTTCAAGATCTCATCTCAATCACTTTGTGGGAAAATTGCTAGCATAGAGATGTTTCAGCTGTTAGCTTGGTTGACGTTTTTGTTTTGGCACTTCTGGAAAACAGAGGAAGGGGCTGAAGCTCATATATTCTTGGAGAAATAAGGCAAACAGCACAGCTCAGGGATGGGCTGGTGATGTGGCATTCTGTGTCAAGTAAGGAACACCCTGCCATCTCCTGGGCCTCAGCTTCAGATTTCTGGACAGCACCTTCTCAGGCAAGAATACATATTTTCCCAGGAACAAGCAAGAAGGCTGCCCAATCCATTTAGATTCATATGGAAAGAAAAGAGACACTGCCTCAACCTCACAAGCAACAAAGCAGGCAGAGACGAAGTACAAGCTCAGAAACTCACAATAATTGCTTTACTAACCAGAATACCTAGTTAGCTTCTCTGCTGGAAATATCTGCAGTTAGGTTTTCTCAAAGTGCTCTTAATGATATAGATTAGCTACAAGTTTTACTTTTTGTAAAGGGCTCAGTTGGGTAATTTTTCCAGAACGAAGGGTGAATACAACGAATAGTCAAGTTTTTACCTTTCTCTAGACTGAAAAATTCTAGCTTTAAAATAATAGCTTTTCTATATTATTTCAGTACCCTGCCCTCCCCGCTCCTTTAAAAAAATAAATCTTATAGGTTAAGTTTGGGCATCTGGTTGAAAAAACCCCATTTAAAAGATTAGAAAATTGAGAGTTAGAGAGTCTTAAGATCAGCCAGTACATGAGCCAAATCTTCAGATACAAAATCCATGTGTTCTCCACGGTGGAACACTGTAAAATTAAACTACCATACACTTACAAAGCCTTTTTTTTTTTTTTTTTTTTTCTTAGCCAGAGTCCCGCTCTTTTGCCCAGGTTAGATAGTGGCACGATCTTGGCTCACTGCAACCTCTGCCTCCTGAGTTCAAGAGATTTTCCTGCCTCAGCCTCCCGAGTAGCTGGGATTATAGGTGCATACCACCACTTTCCCAGCTAATTTTTGTATTTTTAGTAGAGACAGGGTTTCACCATGTTGCCCAGGCTGGTCTCGAACTCCTGACCTCAGGTGATCCACCCGACTGAGCCTCCCAAAGTGCTGGGATTACAGGTGTGAGCCACTGTGCCTTGCCTCACAAAGCTTTGAAAAGCATTCCTTAATAAGGCCTCAAGGATGAACATGTCCTTGTGTATTTTTTTTCTGTGAAAATGAAACTAGTCTAAAATCTCCATGCAACTGTAGCTGGAGAAATAAATATTGATCTAGTTTCCTCCTATAACTCTGTTTTATTTCATAGGAGCTTAGAGTTAGAGGCAAATTTTAGACATTATTTAGTCCTAATCCATCACAAATTATAAGAAAAAACTCAAAATAGCTTTATTTAAAAGGAAGCATCTTCAGATATAATGCTATTTTCACACACGATTGATACATTTATTAGGATGAAAATCATATTAGAATAAAATATCTTTGAGGCTACAATTGGTCCTTTTTATGTGAATAGTAAAATTAAAGGTTTAAAATATATGCTAAGATGAAGATGAAAATATTATTTTAGGAAGACTGGAAAATACAATGAAGGTTTGGCTTTCATACAAGGTTTGGATTTGTTTTTTAGATTCTTCCCAGTAATTAGATTTAGAGTTTAGAGTATCTCATATGACTCTCCTATAAAAACAGACATTTTAACCAAGCACTGACATGCAAAATAAAAACAAAAAACTTTTTCCTTCAGGGACTAGCCCAGCTATAGTTGGAAGTTCAGTAATGCAAAAATACACATACATAGTAATTAAACCTAGCTTCCAACAAACTTAAATTTTAATGACTTTTTATGGCTGGGTAATAAATTGTATGTAAATGAGTCATGGATGGAGACCTTAGTATATATAAAATGTCAAAAACCAGTACTGATTGATATATTGAAAAGAAAAGAGGCCTTGAAAATCTGTGTTCTAGATCTAACTCAGCCACAATAGCTCCTTAACCAAATCATTCAGCTGTTTTGGGCTTCGGTTTCCTCATTTGTAAAATATGATAGTTACATTTGGTAATTATAATTAATGTTTGTGTGGTGTTTATGTCTCTAAAGCTCTTTCCTGTGTATGATCTGACTTCACATATAATTCTTTGAAGTAAGAAGAACAGATAATGTCACTTTTAGTATACAGATGAAGAAACAGCCTCATAAAGGCTAAAATATATGATCAAAGGCTGTACACAGTTTGTAAATGGATTCAGACTCAGATGTTCAGACACAATTTTATGTAGGTAGACAGTATACCTACCACCTCTAAAAGTCTGATATAATAGAGTTGTGTTTAGTCATTACTCAATTATAACTAGACTTTTAAAGTACCTTAAACACTATTCAGCAGGTACACCATGTTCTTTAGCCTGCAGGACTGAATGCTCTTATGGTTTCCCTGCAGGAGGATCCAATTAAGTACTAAGTTAATAGCCAACTTTATAGCCAAGCTAATAGAAAAGCCACATTACACTGGCTCCATCCTGTCAAACCACTTTTAAGACTTTGTGCTGATTTATGTCTCTGATACTCAATGTAATCTCTGGGTTACTGTAAAAATGCACTCTTCCATTGCTCTGTTACTAAGATGTGTTAAGAGTCACAACAGTAGTCAGAACACCAATAAGTAAATAATGTAAAGAGTATTCAAGTAGTTTAAGAAATGATGTTAGTTATGTGTCTCCATGCTCTCCCCACAGATATTTAACCCTAGGCATTTGGTAAATCTTAACAAGCCATTATTTTCACAGTTCTTGATTTCCACTTGAAGTCAAGCCAAATATTATGTTCATTTACATTTGCATGGCATACTTTTGTATCTTTCAAAGTGCCTTCGCATTCATTATTTCATTTTATTCATATATAATGCTAATAACATGTCATTGAAATTGTTCTCTGCGGTTGCCAAAATAGCTATTTCTTTATTTATGTTTTACTTTTCTGTCTGTTTTTATCCCATCCAGGCATTTAAAATGCTAAAAAATGAACAAAACTGGAGTGTCATAGAACTTCCATGAAGACAACAGAAGGATGAATAGTAAAGTGTGCTAATTCCACCTAAAGTTAGTAGGGCCCGAAACCAAGAGAAGCAACGATAATAAAATAAAGTAACATATTTCAAAAGTGATAAATCAACCTAAAAATATAACCTAGGTTCAGTCTTCAAATGTGTAATTTCAAAGAATGAGAGAAAATTGGTAGGAATTGGTGAGAATACCTTTGTAGCAGAAATGCCAGTAACACTGAAGGATTTAGAAGGTCTAAATAAATTTAATTATTTTTAAAAGATAAAAAGAGGCCGGGAGCGGTGGCTCAAGCCTGTAATCCCAGCACTTTGGGAGGCTGAGACGGGCGGATCATGAGGTCAGGAGATCGAGACCATCCTGGCGAACACGGTGAAACCCCGTCTCTACTAAAAAGTACAAAAAAACTAGCTGGGTGAGGTGGCGGGCGCCTGTAGTCCCAGCTACTCGGGAGGCTGAGGCAGGAGAATGGCGTAAACCCAGGAGGCAGAGCTTGCAGTGACCTGAGACCCGGCCACTGTACTCCAGCCTGGGCAACAGAGCCAGACTCTGTCTCAAAAAAAAAAAAAAGATAAAAAGAAATAATTGAACACAACTTTACTAAAGGCCATGAATATTCATTGTAAGAGAAGAAGATGCAGAGTGAGATTTGTTGATGTTTTGTCAACGATAGGAGTCAAACCCTGTAAAATACTTGAAGAAATTTATTCTGAGCCAAATATAAGTGACCATGGTCTGTGACGCAGCCCTCAGGAGGTCCTGGGAACATGTGCCCAAGGTGGTTAGGGTACAGCTTGGTTTTATATATTTTAGGGAGGCATGAGACATCAATCAAATACATTTAAGGGCTGGGGGCAGTGGCTCATGCCTGTAATCCCAGCACTTTGGGAGGCTGAGGTGGGCGGATCACTTGAGGTCAAGAGTTTGAGACCAGCCTGACCAACATGGTAAAACCCCATCTTTACTAAAATACAAAAATTAGCTGGGCATGGTGGTGCACACCTGAAATCCCAGCTACTCAGGAGGCTGAGGCAGGAGAATCACTTGAATCCGGGAGGTGGAGGTTGCAGTGAGCCAAGATCATGCCACTGCACTCCAGCCTGGGTGACAGTGTGAGACTTCATCTCGAACAAACAAACAAACAAACAAACAATCCAGATACATTTAAGAAATACATTGGTTTGGTTCAGAAAGGTGGGACAATTCAAAGTGGGGGTTTCCAGGCTATAGGTAAATTTAAACATTTTCTGGTTGACAATTGTTTGAGTTTATCTGTAGACCTGGGATTAATGGACAAGAATGTTCAGGTTAAGATAAAGGATTGTGGAGGCCAAGTTTTATTATGCAGAGGAATCTCTCAGATAGCAGAGTTCAGGGAGAAAGCAGGTTGTAAAATGTTTCTTATTGGACCTAAAAGGGTGCCTGGCTCTTAGTTGATTATCTCCTGAATCTGGAAAGAAAGGAAGGAAAACAAAAGGGAAAGGGAATTCTCTATAGAATGTGGATTTTTCCCACAAGATACTTTGCAGGGCAATTTCAAGGTATGGCAAGGAAATATATTTTGGGGTTAAATATTTTTTCCTTGTCTCATAATGTTATGCCAGAGTCAGATTGAAAAGCAAGTCATGATATACAGGGTCAGATAAAACCCATCTGATGAGAATTTATGGTTTGTAGGACATGACTCCTTAGACCCCTTCGGTAGGAATTTGGGCAAAATAAAAAACAGAGCTTAGTCCTCCATCCCCCTTCTTGGCCAAAAAGTATTTCACAAAATGCATATGCAGGCCAACAAACAGCAACAGGTCCCATAATGCTAGGAATGCTCATTCCTAGAGTAGTCTGGTTGGGTGGTGATAATTTTAAGTATTTGTAATTTGGATCATGGCGGGAGGACATGGTCTGACCTGATGTAATAATCAATAGTTTAAGGAGTGAGATGGAGTCAGACCTAGGGTTTAGTATAAAAAAATCCCAGATCATATCTATTTTGTGAGCTATCATGATCTGGGTCTTCAATTGTGCCTTGTTCATTTTGCTGTAACTGGCATAACATTTACAAGAGATATATAATGCTAATACAGTGACAAATACCCAGATAAATACCGAGACAAATACCAAAATACCTAAGATAGCAAAGATTAGGCATCCAAGAAGATTATAGGTAGAGTCAGAGGGCAGTAAACAATCTAACCAGCCAAAAAAACCACTGCATGCGTCATCATATTCTTTGATCAGACTCACAGTGTGCTTACCCTCCTTATCAAGGCTCATTTGAACTTTATGATAAATCTTACTTGAGAATTGTAGGACTGACACTAAATCAGAATCTAATAAATTTAGTCTCTCTTCCGGCCAATTTATCTCTAAGGGTATAACATCCTGAGGAGGGTATAAATCAAAGGCAAGGAATGCCTGGTCCTCAATGTCTAAATTGTTACAGGACTTATTAACAGTGGACAAATATATTTTTCTCACCACTTTTGTATTGCACCATATACCGGTATTTGGGAGAGAAAAGGAGGTTTTGTTACAGAAGTCATATAATTCTACAGTGGCGTTTTGTTGTCCCTCCCAACAGAAATGGCCCTTCCTTATATACCAGATGCTATGTCCCATAGGGGTGGATATTAGAGGCCAAGTTTAGGAAAAATCAGGGTTCCAAGTGGTTTGAGGGCATAGCCATTCTCCTTTTCTATTTTCATAATCTAAAAGGAAGATGGAATACTATGTGTAACTATCAGCTAAAATAGCCCACCTATTTCCCAGGGGCAGTACCTTTGAGCCTCATTTAACTTCGGTGCCTGTGCTCTGAGAATACAATGTTTAAAGTCACATTTAATGTCTAAAAATCTCCATGAGTTTGGAGGAGCACATATTTTCCACAGGTGTTTGGATTGGGCCTCAGTACTGAGGATCGTAGGCCATTGCTTCATATCCACCTCCAATTCCATTTGTAATAAAATAGACATGAGCCCCTATCAGGTAAGAGTACATGCTTGTTCCCATCTTTGGATTTGGGAGTACGTTTTCACGGTTTGTCGTTGCTTCTATCCATTTGATGAGTGCTGCATTATCTTTTAAAGCAGCTTCCCATCCTTTTCCCTCTTCCTGGAATAGCATTTCTTCAATGTGCCCTATTTTTGACAGGGAATTCTTTTTTTCTAAAGAATGTCTCTCTTCATTAGCCATGAACTCAGCTTGCCTCAGTATGCCTTGCCCAGCTCCGACTCCTCCAGTGAGGTCATGCTTTAGTTTTTTGGGTGGCCAATTTTCATGTATCTATCAGGAATGCTGTTGCCATTCTACACTGATGCCATTTGTACAATTTGGATAAATGGAATCAATGCAGAACCACTGGGTATCCCAAACAATTGTTAGGTGAGTGGAGGTTACACCTAAATATGCTCTTGTCTGGGTATTCCATAAGGCTTCCCAGTGGCACCCTGGTTTTAGGGTGGAATTTGTGCTGTCAGGGACTTCTGTCCACCAACTGACTCCCATAAATAGTTCTTTAAGGGCAGTGTCAGTGTGGTTGGTGCTGGATAGGAGCATCCAGCCACAAGCACAGGGCTGGTGGCTATTTGGGCAGGCCATGCTATGGCAGTTTACACAGGAGACATTGTAACAAGGCAGTTGTCTCAAATGACCATCCTCAATATCTATTGTTATGCAATGTTCTACCTGGTTAAACCCCCTCAGTGATCATCCTGAGGCATTGTTAGGCAAGTATTTCTGCAGGGCGTCATATTTGGTTGCAGCCCTATAATAGAGGTACCTAAAAAGTGGGGACCTTGGGGAATGTTTAGAATGGTGATGTTCCATGTAACTGTCTTCATTTCCTCTGGTCTATAACATACCAAATGACGTGGGCTCCACCTGCAGGAAGATTGCTGAGGTTTGCAGGGGACCAGGAGAAATTTTTAGGTTTGAAAAGAGGAGTGTGGGGTAGGTAGACAGAGGAGATTGTGGGAATGAGAATGAACAAGTAAAACATTTTCCTGGCTTTAGCAAGGGAATGTATAGCTGCATCCATTTAGAAAGTTATCCCAAAGAAGATTGCATAGATTCCAAACAGCTTCTTAGGGGTCTCAGTTAAAACATTAGGGTTTTAGCAATATTTTATAGCAAGGAAAGTAAGAATGATAGTTATTTTAGGGTTCTCGCGGACTGGCCTGGTCCAGCATCTCTGGAAGTATGTTGGCTTTTGTTGTAGCCCTAGAGACTGGCTGAGCCTCCAGTGTTCTCTTGATTTGCAGGTGGGTGTCAGAGACTGCTACGGAAGTCCAGGGGTGGTCAGGAATGTGGTCAGGTGCTCATTTTAGGCATAAAATGTGAATCCAAGAAGCAACTCTCTTTAACTTTGCAGCGCAAGAGTTGGTTAAAAGCACCTGAAAAGGTCCTTTCTGGAGGGGTTGTACGGAATCCTTCAGTTGGTGTCTTTTCCAATATACCAAGTCACCTGGTTGTAATCCGTGATCTTTGGGGTCATCTGCCCCCTGGAGTTCACTGTGGAAAGATTCTGTTACCAGCTTTGTATTATTTGTTAAGGTTTTGAGGAGCTCTTGACAATAGTGCAATATTTCCCCTTTGAGTAAGGCCAGTTTGTATAAGCCCTCATCCAGCCTCACAGGTCTCCCTGTTATGATTTCACAGGGCAATAAACAACGTTTTCCAAAAGGAGTGGATCTAAGATTAGGGAAGACCAGTGGGAGGGCTTTTGGCCAAGGGAGGTTAAAAGCCTCTGTCAGCTTAGCTAACTGAGTTTTTATTGTGTCATTTGTCCGTAACACCAATCCAGAGGATTGGGGACGGTAGGCACAATGGAAATGTATTATGAGCCAGATTTTTCAAATGGATTGAACAACTTGTCCAGTAAAACGAGTCCCACAATCACTGTGCAGTTCAGAAGGAATTCTCCAAACTGGAATGACTGTCTCTAACAAAATTTTCCCTACTGTTAAGGCAGTAGCCCTCTGACAAGGACATGCTTCTACCCAATGAGAAAACATACAAACTAAGAACAGCACATATTTGAAATTTGGGGATGGCGGCATCTAGATAAAATCCAACTGCCATGCTTCAAAAGGTCCTACTGGCAAAGGAAAATGACCTTGGGAGCCATGTAAGGGCTTGCCAGGGTTACGTTTTGGGCATATAGTACATCGAACGTATACCTTTTGGGCTACCATGGGCGATGGTTTCCAAAAGTATTGTTTTACCCATGATACCATTTTTTCAGGGGCCCAATGAGTCATTTCATGAATGAACTGAAGGAAAGGCAATTGCACACCTATGGGAACTATGGGTTTTTTGTTAGGCCTTAGCCATAATTTCTTACTTGGGTCAAACATGCCTCCCTTTTGCTGCCAGGTTTATTTCTCTTGAGGGGCAGATGCTTGCTGATAATGTAAAACAATGTTAGTGATGGTATTTTTAGGACAAAAGGTATATTGCTGTACAGGATAGGCCATCTTTCCTAGGGCAGCATTCTTGGCTGCAGCATCAGCTAGATTATTTCCTTTTGCTTCTTCAGCGTTATTCTTTTGAGTGCCCAGGAATTTTTATGATTGCAAGTTGCTTTGGCATCTGAATTGCTTCTGGTAACTCCGAAACTTGGTGCCCATTTCGTATGGGCTGTCCGGATGAGGTAAGAAATCCTCTCTGTTTCCATAGCATGCCAAAATCATGGGCTACTCCAAAAGCATATTGGCTATCGGTATATATTTGTCAATTTTCCCTTACCTAATTTACAAGCTCTAGTTAATGCTATTAATTCAGCCATCTGGGCTGATTTGACTCCTTGGAGTTGGGCACTTTCGATTATGTCTGTTATGGAAGTGATGGTGTATCCTGCCTGGTAATATCCCTTAAATAAGAACCATCTGTGAACCAAATTAATTCAGCATTCTCAATTGGAGTTTTCCTATAAATCTTCCCTGGGGGAGAGTAAGATATTAGTTAGTAGAGTGCAGTCATGTTCCTCTTCCTTTTGTTGTCCACCTGGAAGGGGGAGCAGGATAGCAGGGTTAAGAGTGTTACAGTGCTTCAAAATGATGTTGAAGGCAGAAAGCAGGAGTACCTCATAAGAGGCGAGGTGGCTAACAGACTAGTGTTGAGTGTGGTGAGAGCTTAGAAGAGATTTCACAGAGTGGGGGACACAGATGGTCAAAGGGGACCCTAGGACAAATTCTTCAATGTTTTTGCATAATGTGGCTGCAGCTGATATAGCCCTCATACAAGAAGGGTGCCCCCTTGCAACTGGATATAACTGTTGACTGAAATAACCAATTGGTCTGTGATTGTCACCATGTTTTTGAGTTAATACTCATAGAGCATTCCCATGTATTTCATGTACAAAGAGGGAAAAAGGAAGACTGTAACTGGGGTGGCCTAAAGCAAGCGCTTGGGTGAGAGCCCGTTTCAGATCTTCTATGTGTTACTTTTCCCCCTCTTCCCAGTGGATTGAGTCTGGCTGGGTCTGTTTTAGTTTTTTATATAGGGGCTGAGCAACTAAGGAGTAGTATGGAATCCAACTCCTGTAATAGCCTGTTAACCATAAGAAGCCTCTTAGTTGCTTTTTAGTTTTGGGCAGGGAAAATGTCGTAACAGCAGAGATTCTCTCAGGGTTTATTAAAAGCCCCCTTGGGGAAATAATATGTCCCAAATATTTAACTTGGAGGAGGCAAAATTGCAATTTATCTTTTGACACTTTGTGTCCCTTAAAAGCAAGCTGTTTAAGGACTGTATCTTCTCTGCATTTTGGTAGGGAGTATGAACAATAAATCATCCACATACTGAGTTAGAGTACATTCATTTGAAAAATCAGTGTCATCTAAATCTGCCTTTAGTATTTGAGAAAAATAAGTAGGACTTTCAGAGAAGCCCTGGGGTAAGACTGTCTGTGTGTATTGGCAATTTTCCCAAGTGGAAGTGAAAAGATACTGGCTATTTTGCTCTACAGGTATGCTGAAAAATGCGCTACATAAATCAATACCAGAGAGGTGGCTGGCAGTGATAGGAATATTGGACAGTAAGGTGTGGGGATTAGGAACAAAGGGTGTCTAGGAACTATGATTTTATTTATAGCACTTAGGTCTTGAACAAACCTCCAGCCTTTCTCATTTGACTTTTTTAACTGGGAGGACTGGTGTACTGCAAGGGCTGGTGCAGGGTATTATGAGTCCTTTGTCTAAATAGTCCTGAATGATTGGTTTTATTCCTAGGAAGGCTTCAGGTCTAAGGAGTTACTGCCTTACATTTGGCAGAGGTTTGGATTTATTTATGGTTATCTCTATAGGGACTGCTGACTTAATTCTCCCAATATTTGCAGAAGAGCTTGCCCATTAGGAGTCTAGTACCTTAGATAAGAAAGGCTCTAATTCTTCCTGTCCAGAATCTTGATTAACTTTCCCAAGCATAATACTACATGTGGGCTTTTGTAAGTCTTCTATGTCTCCCAGGTTGAGAATAATTTCTCTCTTTTGTGAAAATGAGATGTGAGCATTATGGGTCTCTAGGAAATCCCATTCCAGCAGGTGTGTGTGGGACACTATCTACTATAAGAAAAATGTGATCCCCCACTAGTTTTCCTAACTGAAATTGAAGGGGATTTGATTTAAAGGCTATAATAGGAGAGTTTGAAACCCCTACCATGTGTACTTTTTCTTTACTCCAAAGGAGACGGTTTTTAATCAAGGTGGGGTTGAGGACTGACAGTGTAGTGCTGGTGTTGACAAGGGCTTTGATATTTTCCCCACTCATGGATATTTCTACTTCTCCTAAAGCATTAGTTAGAAGTAGGGGGAAAACCCTCTCTATTCCCTCAGAGCATCATTATTCTGATTTTTGAGTTGTTCTGGTGCCTTCCTTTGGGGCTGTTTGCCCACTTTGTGCAAGCACCCATTTAAGTTTTTTACATTATTTTTTAAAATGTCCTTTCTTTTTGCAATAGTGGCAAATTGCTTCCTCTTGAAGTTGCTTAGATCTCTGGGGACCATGAGACCCTTGCAAACTCCCAACTTGATTACTAAGTTGTTTGAGTTGTAAACTTATAATTTTAGAGACTGTTCCCTTTTCTTTCTAAATGATTGCTTGTGACAACTGGTCAGCTAGGGTGACTAGGTGGCTAGTGGGAAAGGAAGTCCAAGTCAAATTATTCCTCTTTATTAGGGTTGCTAACTCTTTATCTAAACCTTGAATAAACTCAGAATTAAGTAAGGTATCACTTTTACCATGCTCAAAGTTTTCAGGAGGTATTCCTGAAAACTCTTTGAATATCTTTTCAAACCTGATGTAAAAGTCAGGCATGGTTTCATCTGGGCGTATTTTACACTGTTGCACCTTTGCTCAATCTATAACCTTGGGGAATATCTGTGGTACAGTTTCACAGAGGTGACTGCAAAGCTCTCTGCATTTCTGTCTTCCAGTTGCATCTATTTTGGCAAAATCTAATAAAGGCTGTTTCCAATCTGCTACTCTAAGCCATTCTTCAACTTTGTTTTTGGAGACCAGTAACTGAATCAGCTGATATAGGTCAGAGAACCCTGGGTCATAAATCTTAAGACTTAATTGGAATTCCTAAGCAAACCCAAAGGGATCTTCAGTCCGATTGGGGAATGAATACCAGGGCCTTAACTATGATTTGGTCCGGGGGCATATATTATGTTAGAATCCCCTCTGCCTATGGGTTTTACTCTAAAAGGAACAACTACTATATTATTTTCTGCAGCTATTTCTGGTCCCCCTGTGGTTTGAGGCAAGGGAGGAGGGAAAAGAGGAGGAAAAATGAAAGTTTTCGGACAAGGAAGTTCAGAGAGTAGAGGGTTAGGAGGAGCAGGGGGGGGACAGTTTCTGGAGCCTTCCTGATTTCAGAAGTGGCTTTTACTGGTTTTTTAAATTCTGAACCAGTTTCAAAATTTTCTAAATTAACTTCCTGGAGGGAGGCAAGCTTATCCTTCCCTCTTTTTGATGATTCTAGATGCCAGCTAAAGTACGATTGCCATTCATTTTCTTTGATTTGGGAGCCTAATTTGTCTAATCTAGCGTGCAGGAAAACCAATCGAGGAATATCAAAGTTCCCCATTTTGGAAACCTTAGACCTAGGTCATCTTTAGTAAGATCTTTCCATTTACATAAATACTTGCAAGTAAAGGGGCCATAATTATTAAACATAAACTCAGTTGGGGTGCCCATAGGGGGCCACTCTCCTTGCCTTTCCTCTTTTTTGGAGGATTTATTTCCTATCTTTCTTTCTTTCTTTTTTTTTTTAAAAGGGAACTGACCTGTGGCCTAAGGCTTTTGTGTGGTGGATTGATATGTGCTGCCTGTGGGCAGGACTCCACAGTGTGTTACCACTGAGTTGTTTCTGCACTCTTACGTGTCTCAGTTTCTCTCTTCAGAGGTCTATCACCTCTGAGAGAGCTCAAAAAGCTGGGTGATCAGCCCTTATATGCATTTCCTGCAGTAAGCCAAGATTGCATCACTGCACTCCAGCCTGGGCGACAAAGCGAGACTCCGTCTCAAAAAAAAAGAAAAAAGAAAAAACATCTTGTTACAGCAATTATCAAGGAAAGAATACCTATTTGTACGGATTTCTATCTGATCGGATACAGAAGTTTCCAGATGTTATTGAAACATGTGTGAGAGTGTTTTCTTTCATAAAACCATAAACTTGGTCTCCTTTAAAAATTCCAGCTGGAGAGCTACTGATTAACTTGTAAACTTACTGTCCCTTGATACATTTTAAGTGTATTTCAGTAATGGGACCATAAAAAATTTGCCCTTAGGCCAGGCGCGGTGGCACATGCCTGTAATCCCAGCACTTTGGGAGGCCAAGGCAGGTGGATCACCTCAGGTCAGGAGTTTGAGGCCAACCTGACTAACATGGTGAAACCCCGTCTCTACTAAAAATATAAAAATTAGCCCAGCGTGGTGGCCGGCGCCTGTAATCCCAGCTACTCAGGAGACTGAGACACGAGAATAGCTTGAACCTGGGAGAGAGAGGTTGATGGCACCATTGCACTCCAACCTCCAACCTGGGCAACAGAGTTAGACTCCGTCTCAAAAAAAAAAAAAAAAAGGAAATTTGCCCTTGTGCCTCTTCTTATGAATTCTGATGGAAGAGGGAGAAGGGAGAGAGGAAAGAGTAAGATTAAAAAAAAAAAACCACAAGATGGAGGATAAAAATATTATGGTTATTCTTTTAACTTATCCAGGAACAGAATGAGTAGCATTTTCAGTGTAATGCCCTCACGGTGTATTTCAGAATACTCAGCACCTCCTAACCATTTTGTATCTAGAAAGGCTCCCAGAAAAAGGCTAATTTGGTTTACTGCCACTTTGGGACGATTCTGGTTCTGGGTGGATTCTGGTTGTCCGACGGAGTTGTTTTCCTTGCATCCCCTCTGGATGCAGTTATGTAGCCATCTAGTGACTCGGTTGGGAATTGTAGCTTCCTTACAGATTGGGGAAGCCTGCCAATTCACCACCCTGCCTCATCGCAGATGTGGAATGAGAGAAATTCTGTTGGCATGCCTCCTCCTAATGGAGAATACCTTAGTGAACTACTTTGCAAGTCTGTCTCCTATGTCCTTCTGCAGACATCTCTTGTGCAGAGCCTTACACCCTTACATTACCTCACAGGGATACCAAGACGATAAGATGAAGTTACATAAACTAGAACACATAAATGTATTTTTAAAAACTACTGTTGTTTTTGTTAGAAAACCCTTTGGAACAGGTCATTGAAGAGCCTTGTTAAGTGCAAGTCTGTCACAAAATCAGAGATGTTAAAGAAGACAAGACTTCAGAAATCAATAGTCCAAGCCCTTTATATGAAGAATGAGGAAATCGAGGCTCAGAGAGGTAAAATGAAAGGAATTCAAGGGGTTGTTATGCTTTCATTCATTTATTAACAATATTGTTCACTGAGTTTCTACTTGGAGTAGGGTGCTGGGGAAACAAAGACGGATAACACATAAGAGGCACTCTGTCTAGAGGGGAGCCAGACTTGGAAGCAATTTTTTGAAAGTATATCAGAGCAGTGGTAACTGTGCAAAGTGCCTGCTTATGCCAGACCTGGGGACACTGAATCCCATTTAGGCAACATGCTTTAAAAAGTACACAGAATCGGATGGGGACCGTGGCTCACACCTGTAATCCCAGCACTTTGGGAGGCCGAGGTGGGTGGATTACTTGAGGTCAGGAGTTTGAGACCAGCCTGGCCAACATGGTGAAACCCTGTATGTACAAAAAATACAAAAATTAGTCGGGCATGGTGGTGCGTGCCTTTAGTCCCAGCTACTTGGGAGACTGAGGCAAGAGAATCACTTGAACCTGGGAGGCAGAGGTTGCAGTGAGCCGAGATCGCACCACTGCACTCCAGCCTGGGCAACAGAGTGAGACTCTGTCTCAAAAAAAAAAAAAAAAAAGTACACAGAATCAAACAAAATGTGGTATATCCATATCATGGAATATCATTCAGTCTTACAAAGGGAGGAAATTCTCACATGTGCTACAACATGGAGGAATCTTGAGGACATTATGCTAAGTGAAAAATAAGCCAGCTGCAAAAGAGCAAATACTGTATGATTACATTCAGACGAGGTACCTAGAATAGTTAAATTCATAGAGACAGAAAGTAAAATGTGGTTTCCAGGGGCTCAGTGGAGAGGCAAATGGAGAGTTATTGTTTAAAGTACCGAGTTTTGCTTTGGAAGATGAAAAAATTCTGGAGATGGATGGTGGTGATGGTAATAGAGCAATGTGAATATACTCAGTACTACTGAACTGTACACTTGAAAATAGTTAAGGTGGTACACTTTATGTTATGCCTATTTTACCAGTTTTTAAAAAAGTACACAGAAAGCGATGAGAATGAATCAACTATAGCTACACAAAATATGACATGCATAACTCTTAAAATGTTGAGCAAAAGAAGCCAGATACAAAAGGGTGCAGACATAATTCACATGTTAAAAGTCAGGATGGTGGTTACTTCTGGGGGAGGCAGAGATAAAAAGGTAGCATAAACTTCTAGAGTTCTGGTAATATTTCTGTTTCTTGACCTTTCACTGTGTAAAAGTTAATTGCACAGTGTATTTACAATTCGTGCAGCTTTCTGTATGTATCTTAAAGCTTCAGTTTTTTTTTTTTTTTTTTTTTTTTAATGGGACATAGACAAAGTGAAGGAGAATCACCAGGACAGTTAAGGGACTTTAAACATTTGTAGGAGGAAAAGTCAAACAATTTCAGGATGGTCAAAACAGTTTATAGTCTTCAAATATCTGAAGGAGTGGCATGTGGAAGAGGAAGCAAAATTTGCTTGCTATACCCAAAGGGGTAGGATTTGGAGGTAGTGGTGAGCCAGAGTTAGAGGAAGACAGAATTCAGCTCATTATAAATGACAATTCAATTGTAGGGTAAGAATGGGATCTCTTAGGAAATCACACAGCTCCAACTTTGGGACCAAAGGTAATTGGGTATGAGTCCTGGCTCTGCCACTTACTTGGATGAATTATGTCACTCAATCGAGTTTCACTTTCTACATTTGTAAAATGTGACTAGTACTAACCACTTACTGGGTTACTTTCAGGACTAGTGATAACATATACCACATACTTCACCTAGGCCCTGGCCCATAGGAAGTGCTGAAGAAGTAGTAGAAAATGACATAGAAGATGGATTACACCTCAGTGAGGTGTTATGTATTCAAGCGTTGGTTCCTTTCAACCCCAAGAATCTATGTAACTTGCCCAAGGTCACACAGCTCATAAAGCCTTCGGTTCCTGATTGGTCCACTCCACTGGGTTGCCTTAGGTGAGAGGGTTTCTAGCATCAAGCCATTGCCCATCAGGGCTAATTAGATAATCATGTCTGTAACAGACCATGAGGGATAGGATCTTATTCCTTTAAATTCTGACTGTACTCTACAATAGTTCAAAGGGGGAAATCTGGGAAGGTTGTTCAAGTGGTAGCTGTGAACAGACAGGTTACAGCTTGAAAATACCAGGTATTGGGGTGTGTGTGTGGTGTGGTGAGTGAGAGAAATTGTTTAAAAACATTTTTTTAATGGATTAAGGAAAAAAATTGAAGATAAGTTTGGCCAACTTCACCATTTTTCAGGGTCCAGCTCTTACTGACTGAATAAATAAATCATGAGGCAGAAACAAGAGATACTGCTTTGAAAACCAGTTTCTTTGGCCGGGTGCTGTGGCTCATGCCTATAATCCCAGGACTTTGGGAGGCTGAGGTGGGTGGATTGCCTGAGGTCAGGAGTTTGAAACCAGCCTGGCCAGCATGGTGAAACCCTGTCTCTACTAAAAATACAAAAATGAGCCGGGCATGGTGGCAGGTGCCTGTAATCCCAGCTAATCAGGAAGCTGAGGCAGGAGAATCGCTTGAACCTTGGAGGCGGAAGCTGCAGTGAGCTGAGATCGTGCCATTGCACTCTAGCCTGGGCAACAGCACGAGACTCCGTCTCAAAAAAAATTAAAAAAACAAAAACAAAAACAAAAAACCAGTTTCTTCATTTGTGGGCAAAAGCAATGGAGTCAATCCAGATGGGTGAGAAAAACCTGAGTTAACACTTTGGCCTAAATTGTCCCAAAGCCTCTTTCTTGGCCTGACTCCAGGCTGCTTAACCCTTACATTTCCAAAGGAAATGACTTGCTGGGGCAGGGCGTCTCAATTTCTACTCTAGGCTTCCTTCCCAACCTCTGGTGAATATTTCTGCCTTGGATTTATGCCCTGGAAACAAGAGGAGTCTCTATGACAAGAGACTTGAGGAAACAAACACCTAAAACAGTCCCTCTTTGTCTTGGGCATTATACACTGAAGTCACACTGACCCTTTGAACTTATCTTCTACAGCTGCTCAAATGTTATGTCTTGGCCCATATAATTTTTATACTGGATGAAAAATAAATGATATGAATTTAGCTCACTATAGCTTTGGTCTTCACCAGAGGAAAGAAATACCAGCAGCTTCTTTTTGCAAGTAGCAACTTATTTTAGCGCTTCCCTCTTCAGACTAAAGCCCTTGGTAGAAACCAAAATTACAGCCAAAGCCCACACAGAAACCTCAGATTTTAGTCATATGTCTTGCAAGGATGTTACATCATTTCTTAGTTTACCAAATGGAGACATTTCCTGAAACACAGAGACTCACTGTGAGCTTTGGCCTAAAAGATTTTGGGAGTGTGTAGCCCACAATGATCCAAACTAAATCTTATTTAGGTATCTCATTGACAGACATTTTTTCTTTCACCTTCATCAGTGTGCTTGTCCTTTATGCAGGCCAAAGTGTTAAGCAGTTACTTGTGTTATTTCTGAGATCTCAACATCAGAGTCTGCAGGAAATTATGGCGTATTTAAAATGAATAATTTTTATAATTCAAAGAAAGAGACTTAAAAAAAAGAAAAAAGAAAAAGAAAATGAGTACTTTGAGGAGAGTATAATAAAAAGGACTATTTACAAAGGTAAAAGAGTTCTGGGGAAGCAGCAAGGAATTGGGCAGTATTCTAGGGTTAGTTACTGCAAGCAAATGAAAGGGAGTAATTCCTTCCAACAGCAAGCAGTTTTCAAGCTTTAGTATGCATCAGAATCACCTGGAGGACTTATTACAACACAGATTACTAGGCCCCACCCTGGAGTTTCTGCTTCAGTAGGTCTGGGGTAGGACTAAAATATTTGCATTTTGCATAAATTCCCTGATGATGGCAATGCTACTGGTCTGGAGAGAAAACTGTGTGGAGGAGGCAATTTGGCGCCAGATGTGTAGCTCACGCCTGTAGTTCCAGCACTTTGGGAGGCTGAGGCAGGAGGATTGTTTGAGTTTAGGAGTTCAAGACCATCCTGGGCAACATAGCAAGACCTTGTCTCTACTTAAAGAAGTTGGGCATGGTGGTACATGCCTGTAGTCCCAGCTACTCGGGAGGCTGAGAGTGGGAGGACTGCTTGAACCCACGAGGTCAAGGCTGCAGTGAGCTATGATTGTGCCACTGCACTACAGCCTAGGTGACTGCCAAAAAACCAAAAAAAACCAAAACAAAAAACCCGACAGTTTGGCAATTTGACAGAAGCTGTGCCCTCCACAGAGAGATGCAGCCAACATGGGAGATCCAGCAGGGATGTACCAAGAGAATCTAATGAAGTCATCAAAATCTACCCCTATCCAATTCCTTCTGTTGCTCTTTTTTTTTTTTTTTTTTTTTTTTTGGAACAGTCTCGCTCTGTCGCCCAGGCTGTAGTGCAGTGGGCGTCGACCTCGGCTCACTGCAAGCTCCTCCCGCGAGGTTCAGCCATTCTCCTGCCTCAGCCTCCTGGTAACTGGGACTGGCATCCGCCCTTCCGCCACATTTTTATTTTTGGCCGGACAGGGAGTTTCACCGGTCTCAGGCTCTACTGATCTGCAAGTGATCCGCCATACTCGGCCTCCCAAAGTGCTGGGATTATAAGCGTGAGCCACCGCACCGGGCCTCTGTTGCTCCTTTTTAAACTCAACCAGCAGCCAAAAGGCAAGGGAACCCATTAATGCAATTCCGACAATTCAGCCTTTAGGATATGGATCAGAGTAGAGAGTAGAGTTGGGTGAGCAAATGGGAAATATCCAGCACTTCTATCACAAAATATCAAGTACCTTCTCCTCACTACTTTTTTCAGGCTATTTTATATTTTTATTTTGCTTTCCAGTATATACATGAACATATACATGATATAAATGTAATCTCACAGTAACCCTATAGGGTAGGCAGGAAGATATTTATGCTCATTTAGAAAAAAGAAAACTGAGGCTCAAAATGGTAAAGGCTACACATCTGAAAACAGCTTGGACTTCATCACAAGTTTTCTGGGTTCCAATATGGGGGGCTTCTGCCACCACTTCACACTACAGACATGAGGGAATCTGGTAGTGATGCTGGTTCCCCCACTCTAGGCTTCTAGGAAGCTGTCTCTTTCTCCTTCACTGCCCCACCTGCATTCCCCCTGAGCTGCATTCTCTTCTGGAAAAGGTGGCTCTCTTCTTTAACTGAGGAGCTCAACCCTTGCTCAAGGGCATACAATGAATTTAGTCTTCTACTAGAGTCATTTTTTTTTTTTTTTTTGGCATTTTTCACTGATTTTTCAACCTTTTCAGTGGCAGGGCTACTTAAAGTCTTGATTTGGGGGCCATGGAGAGACAAATAAATCACAGCTGTTACCCATCTGAATTCCTTTTGAGAAATAGACACAAAAATCAGACAGATGGGGATAAAAGCATCAGCTTTAATGAGGGTGAGGACAGAGTAGAGACGCTGCAGCTCAGGTCTCACAATCAGACTTCCTAATATAGTCATGCACTGCAATAAGGATTCTAATTAATGATGAACACATATATGACAGTGGTCCCTTAAGATTATAATACTGTATTTTCACTGTACCTTTTCTACGTTTAGATACATTTATATACACAGATACTATTGTGTTACAATTGCCTAGAGTATTCATTACAGTAACGTGTTGGATAGGCTTGTAGCCTAAGAGCGATAAGATATATCACATAGCCCAGGTGTGTAGTAAGCATCTAGATTTATTTAAGTGTGCTCTATGATGTTTGCACAACAAAGAAATCACCTAATGCAGCACCCTGCATTAGGTCCCAGTTCCAGGTACTGGTCCCCGGCCTGTTAGGAACCAGGTCACACAGCAGGAGATGGCGGTGAGCAGGAGGCGGGCGTTACTGCCTGAGTTCCACTTCCTGTCAAATCAGTAGCAGCAGTAGATTGTTATAACAGTGCAAACCCTGTCGTGAACTGCACATGCGAAGGATCTAGGTTGCATGATCCTTATGAGAATCTAATACCTGATGATCTGTGGTGGGAGTTTCATTCCAAAACCATACCTCACCCCTTCCAGTCTGTGGAAAAATTGTCTTCCACAAAACTGGTCCCTCCCTGGTGCCAAAGAGGTTGGGAATCACTGACCTAATTACATATTTCTCATAACGTATCCCTGTCTTTAAGTGATACATGACTGTACTTGACTCCTAAACTTTTTGGGGAGGCAGGAGTGTATGTGTGTGGGGAGGTGCACATGCTTCAGTGGTGGGGTTGGTGGGAGGATGCACCTGTCTAGTGGGAAGGCTAGTCCAAGAAGGTTGCAAAAGGGCTGAGCATGCTCAGTTCCTTCTTCAGTGGTCCAGTCAGATGAGTCACTCCTTCCTCGGGGAGAACTGAGAGGGGAAATAGCAGGAAGGTAAATGCTGTCTTCACAATTCTTCTGAAGTGGAAGTTTCTATTTTGTGGACCTGGGAGAGGGAGAAAATGGCTTCCCCTAACAACATTGCTCTTGGCAGTACAGAAGTTCCCCAACTTAAAAATTTTTAACTCTACCAGGTGCAAAGTGATATGCATTCAGTAGAAACCACACTTTGAGCACCCATACAACCATTCTGTTTTACTTTCAGTACAGTATTCAATAAATTACATGATATTCAATACTTTATTATAAAATAACTCTAGGCTAACATAAGTGATCTGAGACTTTTAAGGTAGGCTAGTCTATGATGTTCAGTAGGCTAGGTGTATTAAATACATTTTCCACTTATGATATTTTCAACTTATGATGAGTTTATTGGGATGTAACCCTATTGTAAATCAAGGAGCATCATCTTTATGTAACATCTTGCTCTTAGCAGTATAGAAGGACTACTGATGCAATTAATTCTGTCATATGATCTATGTACTGTAGTTTTTGAAGTCTTGATTCTCATTAGTATATTAGTAGAGGGCTGGGCGCGGTGGAGTACAGCCTCAGGCTTCAACAGTACTATCACCTCTTTGGAATGTTTTTTTAGTTTCCTTTTAACTTGATTCATTTTTGATCCCTTGATCAGTTCCCATAATGCTCTGGATCAGGGCCTGCTTGAATATTAAATTCCCATTGTTTCCTTCTGGGAAGGTCTCTGCTTATCCAATCTGGAGCCTATCTTTCTTCCTTGTCCTGGATCTGGTAGACTACTGGGAAAAGTCCTTACAAAGATTTCCTGGGAACTGGATTTTTAAAATGAGTGCATGTGGGAAAATACTCTCCAAGTGCAAAGGGGACTCTGTTTTTGCCTCTACTTATATTTCCAGCTCCTCGGGGAAAAGAAAAGTATTATAGGTCAAATCTCTTTACAAGTAGTTCAACTTGACTGTCTAAATATGTGGTATGGAGTAGAGTTTTATTTCATGGATTACTGCTTGAACTAGGTTAGACACAAGCTGGGCTGTGGAGAACTTTTGGTTAAATAGAGATTTTCATTGCAAAGGTATTTGTTGTAGAGGAATTTACCCAGTAAACAGATCTTTTCCAGCTAATGTTTTTACCAGGCTGATTCAGACTGGGAAGCAGGAGCGGGAAAACACTGTGGACACAGTCTGCTGACTAGCGGTCAAGGCAGAGGAAAGAAAACACAGGCAAAAGTCTGTGTGAAATGTCGACCTGAGTCATGAAAGGAGAGGAAGAAACTAGTATGTGTCATTCTGAAAAAGCTCTTCTTAGGGTTATTTCTTTGGGCTGTAACCACTGCCTCTCTGGCCACTTGGCTCTTCCTGCTGCATTTTCAGACTTAAAAGGAAGCCACCTTCAGGCAAATTCCCTCCGCCTCTCAAGAAAGATAATAAAACAAAATGGCGAGTCCTGGTCTCTAAAAAACCTGGGTCAGGTTTTGAATGAACGCAGTACCGTGACCCAGCATTAGGGGCTGGAAATGTCTACAATCACGACTGAGGCTTGCTGCTCTGGCGCCCCCTTGCGTATGAGAATGGAACTGTATACAAGGTTGCCTAAATCCCCGCTGCTGCAGTCCCTGGAACTCCACCTAGTGTCTCTTTTTCTAGGCCTTTCTCAGCCTGGAGAGTTTCCTGATTAACTGTTTGCCGTTCTCAAGGTTTTTCTCTGACCACCACCAAACACTTCTCAATCTACTAATTTTTCTAAATAAATTCTTTTATGTTTCTAATTCTGCATGCATCTCTAGTCACTAAGTCCCAGAAAGATCCTGTAGCAAACTGTCAATCAATAATAAATTACCATTTCTGAAATTCATGAAACTTTTTCTTAGTTTTATTGAAATATATTTTATGTACCATAAGACTTCACCCATTATAAGTGTACAGTGAATAATTTTTAGTAAATTGATAGCCTTCTGCAACCACTGTCACAATTCAGTTTTAGAACATTTCTAACACCCAGAAAAACCTTGTGAGAATTTGCAGTCCAAGAAACCAAAAAAAAAAAAAAAAAAAAAAAAAAAAAAAGAAAAGAAAGAAAGAAACCAAACAAACAAACAAAAAGACAATTTGCAGTCAATCCTCACTTTTTACCTTCAGTTTCAGACAACTACTGATCTGCTTTCTGTTTCTAAAAATTTTCCTTTCCTGTTCATTTCATATAAATGAAATCATATACTATATAGTTTTTCATGATTGTTTTCTTTCACTTAGCATAATGTTTTCAAAGTTCACCCATGTTGTAGCACGTATCAGTACTTCATTGCTTTTTATGGCTGAATAATAGTGTTGTATATAGATAAACTACATTTTGTTTATTCATTCATCAGTTGATGAACATTTGGGTTGTCTCCAGTTTTTGGCTATTATGAATGATGTTGCTATGAACATTTCTATACAAGTGTTTGCATGAATATATGTTTTCATTTCTCTTGGGTAGATACTTCTTAGTAGAATCACTGGGTTGTATGGCAAATCTATTTAGCTTTTTAAGAAACTGCCAGACAGTTTCACAATGTGACTGTTCTATTATTTCATATTCTTACCAGCAACATATGAAGGTTTTCCCACAACCCCTCCATCACTAGGTATTGTCTGACTTTTTGTTTTAGCTTAGTGGGTGTGTTAATGCTATCTTATTATGGTTTTAACTTGCACTTCCCTCATGACTAATGATGTTGCACATTTTTTTCAAGTGATTATTAGCCATTTATATATCCTCTTTGGTGAAATGTCTATTCAAATGTTTACTTCATTTTAAAATTAGAGTATTAGTCTTCTTATTTACTAAGTTATGAGTTCTTTGTATATTTTGGATATGAGCCCTTTATCACATATATGAGTTATAAATATTTTCTTTTGGTCTACATCTTTTCAATTTATTATGGATGACTTTTAAACACAAAAGTTTTAATTTTGATAAAATCCAATGAGCTATTTTTGTGAACTGTGCTTTTGATGTCATATTTAAGAACTCTGCCTAGCCCAAGGTCATAAAGACTTTTTCCTGTGTTTTCTTTTTTAATATGAAACTCTTTTTTTTTTTTTTTTTGAGACAGAGTCTTGCTCTGTCACTCAGGCTGGAGTGCAGTGACACGACCTCAGCTCACTGCAAGCTCCGCCTCCTGGGTTCACGCTATTCTCCTGCCTCAGCCTCCGGAGTAGCTGGAACTACAGGTGCCTGCCACCACACCTGGCTAATTATTTGTATTTTTAGTAGAGACAGGGTTTCACTGCGTAGCTAGGATGGTCTCGATCTCCTGACCTCGTGATCCGCACGCCTCGGCCTCCCAAAGTGCTAGGATTACAGGCGTGAGCCACCCCGCCTGGCCTTTTTTTTCTTTTTGAGATGGAGTCTTGCTGGGGCAGGAGAATGGCGTGAACCCGGGAGGCAGAGGTTGCAGTGAGCCGAGATCGCGCCACTGCACTCCAGCCTGGGTGACACAGTGAGACTCCATCTCAAAAAAACAAAACAAAACAAAACAAAACAAAACAAAACAAAACAAAACCCTAAAAACCAAAACAGAACTGAAGGGAAAAATAGTGATTCAAGAATAGCTGGAGATTTCAATACACACTTTCAAAAATGGTTAGAAACCAGAGAGAAGATTAATAGGAAATAGAGGACTTGTACAATACTATAAACCAATTATACTTAACAGATATACACACACTCTGCCCAACAGCAGCAGAACACACATTCTTCTCAAGTGTACATGGAACATTTTCCAGGACGGGCTGTATGTTAGGCCACAACACAAACACTAATACATTTAAAAAGAATGAAATACAAAATATATTTTCTGACCACAATAGAATGAAACTAGACATCAATAACAGAAGCAAAACTGGAAAACTCACAAATATGTAGAAATTAAACCACACACTTTTAAACAATAGGTCAAAGAAGGAATACAAGGTGAATCTGGAAAATACCTTAAGATTTATGAAAATAAAAACACAGCATACCAAGACATATGAGATGCAGCAAAACAGTGCTGAGAGAAATTAATAGCTGTCAACACATTCATTAAAAAGTGGAATAGGCCAGGTGCGGTGGCTCAAGCCTGTAATCTCAGCACTTTGGGAGGCCAAGGTGGGCAGATCACTTGAGGTCAGGAGTTTGAGACCAGCCTGGCCAACATGGTGAAACCCTCATGTCTACCAAAAATACAAAAGTTAGCCAGGATTGGTGGTGCACACCTGTAACCCCAGCAACTCAAGTGGCTGAGGCACAAGAATCGCTTGAACCTGGTAAGTGGAGAGGTTTCAGTAAGTCGAGATCGCGCTACTACACTCCAGCCTGGGCAATGAAAAAAAAAAGAAAAAGAAAAAAAAAGGCCGGGTGCTGTGGCTCACACCTGTAATCCTAGCACTTTGGGAGACCAAGGCAAGTGGATCATGAGGTCAGGAGTTTGAGACCAGCCTGGCCAAGATGGCAAAACCCCGTCTCTACTAAAAATTACAAAAATTAGCCAGGCACAGTGGTGGGCACCTGTAATCCCAGCTACTCAGGAGATTGAGGCAGGAAAATCACTTGAACTTGGGAGGCGGAGGTTGCAGTGAGCCGAGATCATGTCACTGCACTCTAGACTGGGTGACAGAGCAAGACTCTGTCTCAAAAAGAAAAAAAAAAAAGTAGAATAGTTTTCAACCTAACTGTACACATTAGAGAACTAGAAGAAGAAGAGCAAACTAAAGATTTGTGCAGAGATAAGTGCAATATAGAATAGAAACACAATAGAGAAATCAATGAAACCAAATTTGTTTTTCAAAGAGTAACTGCATTGACAACCTGTAGCTAAATTAAGAAAAAAAGAAATACTCAAATAACCAAAATCAGAACATTACAACCAAAGCCACAGAAATAAATAGGATAAGAGAATACTATGAACGACTGTACACTAACAAACTGGATAACCTAGAATAAATGGATAAATTCCTAGAAAAATACAATTTATCAAGACTGAATCATAAAGTAAAAGAAAATCTGAACAGACCTATAGTTAGAATGAGATTGAATCAGTAATCAAAAATCTGTCAACAAAGAAAAGCCCAGGATGAGATGGCTTCACTGATGAATTCTACAAAATATTTAAAGAAGAATGAAGGCTGGGCACAGTGACTCATGCCTGTAATCCCAGATCTTTAGGAGGCCGAGGCAAGAGGCTTGCTTGAGTCCAGGAGTTCAAGACCATCCTGGGCAATGTAGTGAGACCTGGTCTCTGAAGAGAAAAAAAAAAAAAAAAAGTTAAGAATGAACACCAAACTCTCAAACCTCCTCAAACTCCTCCAAAATGTGAAGAGGAAGGAACACTTCCAAATTCATTTTAAGAGGCTAACATTACCCTGATACTAAAATCAGACAAAGACACTACAAGAAAAGAACACCACAGACCAATATCCCTGGTGAATATTGATTGATTTAAAAAAATCCTCAAAATACTGCTAGCAAATAGAATTCATTAAAAGGGTTATACACCATGACTAAGTGGGATTTATTTCTGGAATTCAAGGATGGTTCAACAAATGACAATCAACCAATGTAAGGTACCACATTAACAGAATGAGGGAAATAACCCATTCAGATTTTTTTTTTTTTTAATTTTGAGACGTCACCTAGAGTGGAGTGCAGGGGCACAATCATAGCTCACTGCAGCCTTGACATCCTGGACTCAAGGAATCCTCCTACCTCAGCCTCCCAAGTAGCTAGGACTACAGGTGCACATCACCATGCCTGGATAATGTTTTATTTTATTTTTGTAGAGGCAGGCTCTTGCTATTTTTACTTGGATGGTTTTGAACTCCTGGCCAAAAGTGATCCTCCTGTCTTGGCCTCTCAAAGCACTGGATTTACAGGCATGAGCTACTGTGCCCAACCCCCATTCAGATTTAATACAATTTATCAATAAGGTTGAATTCATGTCTGCCATTTTGCTATTTGTTCTCTATATGCCACTTGTCTTTTTTGTTCCTCTGTTCTTCCTTTACTGTTTTTTATGTTTAATAGATATTTTTTATATCCCATTTTAATTTCTGTGTTAATTTTTTAAATTAATTTTTAAGTTATTTTCTAAGTGGCCACTCTAAGAATTACAATATGCATCTTGATTTATCAAAATCTATTTCAGATTAATTACTTTAGTTAAATATAGGAACTTTGCTCCAATATTGTTCCACTTACACTTTCTTCTTTGTTTTACTATTGTTATACACATTACATCTATATATGTTACAAAGCCATTTATTGTTTTGTAATTATTAGTTCACATAATATTCTGTTTCAAAGTTCTTAGAAAATATATCAGTACAGTCCTTTATATTTACTCATATGTTTAATATTTCCTGTGTTGTGCATTTCTTTGTATAATTTGAGTTACCATCTGGTGTTATTTCCTATTAGCCTAAAGAACTCCCTTGAATAATTTTTTTTATGCAGGTCTGCTGGGCCCCTCTCAGCCGTCCAGGCCTTATGTCGACTCATTTACACACAGCTCTGCTTTGCTTTGACCTTGTCAAAACACTGCTTCATTTAAATTTCACCTAAACTCTACTCTTCCCCTACAATCCTATAATAATTCCATCTTTTCCTCTGTCTACTCAGATCCTCCACAGTTCCCCTGGTAAGTGGTCTCTGTCATTGCCATGAGTCAATCAACTTGTTTATAAGTTTGTCTCTGAAAGCTTACTGGGCTACAATATTTATTTAGTACCGGTTTTCTCCATGGGACTAAAAACTCCAGGACTGGGCTGGGTGTGGTGGCTCACGTCTATAATCCCAGCGCTTTGGGAGGCTGAGGCAGGTGGATCACCTGAAGACCAGCATGGCCAACATGGTGAAACCCCGTCTCTACTAAACATACAAAAAATTAGCTGGGCATTGTGGCAGGTTCCTGTAATCCTAGCTACTTGGGAGGCTGAGGCAGGAGAATCGCTTGAACCCAGTAGGAGGAGGTTGCAGTGAGCTGAGATTGTACCATTGTACTCCAGCCTGGGGCAACAAGAGCGCAGCTCCATCTCAAAAAAAAAAAAAAAAAAAAGAGTAGTATGAGAAGAGGGTAGAGAGGCAGGCAATGGAAGAGTTATAAATATCTACAGATGCCCAGGAGCTTCCATTTTGCCTACCAAACTATTTTGAACTGAGAATAATAAAAGATTTCTGAGTTAGAAATCAGATGGCTGGCTGAAAAGAGGAGAGGATAGTGATGGCAATGACAAATTCGATTTTTATAATAATTCAGGAGAGAGATGAGGTACTAAAGTAAGATGTTTGCAAGGGAAATGAAGCAATGGGGGATGTTATTAGGGGTAAACTAAGGCAACAGCAAGAGTGGAAAATCAGAACTATTGATGAGGGCTGTCAAGGTCTTTGCTGGAAAAACATTGCCACATGTCAAACCCAAAGAGCCTGGGGATAAAGAACGCTAAATGCAGTTTAGTAGCTGAGGGGGTTGAAAATAGGATGAGAGCCTAGAAGAGAGTATAGAAGGGGAGAACTGGGGCCATTGGATGTGTGTGTATATCCTAGAACTTTCCTTTTAGGTGATTCCCAGGTGCACTGCTGGAGCAGGGATGATAACTCTTGGGGTAAGTGAGCATGAACAACTGTTGTCTGTTTGCAATACTCTAATCAACAGGCGGGCAGAGATTTTCAGTAAAATGTTAAAAGAAGGAATGATTCCCTAGAGATACATTCTAAAAAGAAGTGGGCTGAATTCTCTGTGGGCATGGGATGGCATAAATGACTTCCAAGATGAAAGCTAATGTTTCTGTAAAAAATATTGCTGAAGAAATGGACCATGGTGGTTGCTTCTAAGGAGGAAAGTAGGAGGCTGAGGAAAGGAAGAGAGGAATACTTTTCTCAGTGTAAGCTTTTGTACATGTTGAATTTTGAATAAAGTAAATGTAATGTTTGTGCAAAATAAAAGTTTTCTAAAAGAAAGCTGAGGAAACACACGGAAGAAAAACATGTCTTACCTCTATATATTTCCAAGTGACACAGAAAGAAAACTTTCTGTATATTTCCAATTGAGACAGAAAGAAAATAAAAAAAAGTGAGCCAGAAAAAAAACTTGTGGAGTGGCTGGTGGTGACAGTCTTATAGAGAATATACTAGTTTGCCCCCCTGCTGTCCTTCTTCTTTGAATTACTCATTTCTAGGTATTGCTATGTTATATGCTCCATACATTTTAATAAACTTCTGTTTGTTTTTTTCACAGGGGCCCCAGCCAAGAAGTTAGAAAGGTAAGAGGAAAAAGATTTGTTTCTTTCCCTAGAACTGAAAGACTCACTGTTCATTTTCAAGAAAACTACTGTTTATCACTTTCTTTTTTTTTTTTTTTTGAGACAGAGTCTCGCTCTGTCGCCCAGGCTGGAGTGCAGTGGCGTGATTTCCGCTCACTGCAAGCTTTGTCGCCTCCTGGGTTCATGCCATTCTCCTGCCTCAGCCTCCCGAGTAGCTGAGACTTCAGGCACCCACCACCACGCCCAGCTGATTTTTTGTATTTTTAGTAGAGACGGGGTTTGCACTGTGTTAACCAGGATGGTCTTGATCTCCTAACCTCGTGATCCGCCTGTCTTGGCCTCCCAAAGTGCTGGGATTACAGGCATGAGCCACCGCACCCGCCGGTTCAGCTTTGAAGTTAAACAATGATTCAAATGCTTTTCCTTGAGAAACTATCTTATCTCAGTTATGCTTCAGGATTTTGTTTTGTTTTGTTTTGTTTTTGAGATGGAGTTTCATCTTGTTGCCCAGGTTGCAGTGCAATGCCATGATCTCGGCTCACCACAACCTCTGCCTCCTGGGTTCAAGCGATTCTCTTGCCTCAGCCTCCCAAGTAGCTGGGATTACAGGCATGTGCCACCACGCCCGGCTAATTCTGTATTTTCAGTAGAGACAGGGTTTCACCACACTGGCCAGGCTGGTTTCAAACCTCTGACGTCAGGTGATCCGCCCACCTCAGCCTCCCAAAGTGCTGGGATTATAGGCCTGAGTCACCACGCCTGGCCAAAAAAAAAAAAAAAAAAAAAAAAAAAGGCCTCAGGATTTAAGAGTTTATACTTTATGAGTATTTCCCATTTTGTCACAAAAAAAATTTTTTTAAAAGTGCACTCAAAGACCGAGATTTAATAAAATTAAGAATTCTTACTGCATCATCAAGGATATTCTTAAGTAAAACTGACTTTAAAAAAATGTGAGTGTATTGTTCCAGGATAAACTATGAGATTCAAAGAAGTTGGTCAATACATTATTTCAGCATCACTTGTGTTTCTTGTCAAGATTTATGTAAAAGAAGATCTTCAAGAATTAGTTGGTGCTGACACTGGATGGATATAAGCAAAGTAACAAGTCCAGCTACATGAATAATTGTGTCCATTTTAAAGGAATTATAATTCTGCAGATGAGATATGAACTCAGTTTTTATGTTTGCAACTAAATTCCTTCTTTTTTATGAGACAGAGTCTTGCTCTGTTGTCCAGGCTGAAGTGCCGTGGCACCATCTCAGCTCACTGTAACCTCTGCCTCCCAGGTTCAAGTGATTCTCCAGCCTCAGCCTCCCGAATAGCTGGGATTACAGGCATGCACCACCAGGCCCAGCTAATTGTTCTGTATTTTTAGTAGAGACAGGGTTTCACCATGTTGGCCAGGTTGGTCTCAAACTCCTGATCTCAAGTTATCCGCCTGCCTTGGCCTCCCAAAATACAGGGATTACAGGCATGAGCCACCTCACCCGGCCTGCAACTAAATGTGTAATTTGGTGAGTTACTGCATCTTTGATAAGTAGCACTCCTATTTCTTTTACTGATTATCATCTAGCAGGCATTCGTTAGTCTTTTAGCTATTGCATGTCCTTCTCCAACGAATGAAATATAATAAGTTCATGTGTAAGATGCTTCAGTAGGTTTTTTTATTTCTACTTTGAAAATGGTAATACAAAAGTTTTGGCTTTTATAAAGCATATCATGTCTATGTTGAAAATATTCAATTCCCTTTCTTTTAAATTCTGACTGGTCTGAAAACGATGTGTCAACTTGATTGGCACTACAATAGTATTTGAAAATGTTCTATTGAATGAGATAAAATAAGGCAAGTGATTAACATCTCTAATGCCAAGGGAAAGAAAGAAGCTTTTGTCATACTTTCCTTTGTTATTTATAGTTTCAACCAGATTTCTCCCTTTCCCTGACTCAGCGAATTCTGATACTGATGTCAGCATCATCTTTTTCAGGATCTTCACATATGGGAACGTTAGAAAGCCAATCTTCTAGTCTCCCCTTTTTAAGCCAATGGAAGAGCCTAAAATTTAAAAACTACACATAAAACAAAATTTAATTTTAAGATAAAATATTAAATTCCTTTTTTTTTTTTTTTTGGAGACAGAGTCTCGCTCTGTCACCCAGGCTGGAGTATAGTGGTGTGATCTTGGCTCACTGCAACCTTCGCCTCCTAGGTTCAAGCAATTCTCCTGCCTCAGCCTCCCAAGTAGTTGGGACTACAGATGCGCCACCATGCCCAGCTGAATTTTTTGTATATATATATATTTTTTTGAGACGGAGTCTTGTTCTGTCACTCAGGCTGGAGTGCAGTGGTGGTATCTCAGCTCACTACAACCTCTGCCTCCCAGGTTCAAGCAATTCTCCTGCCTCAGCCTCCCGAGTAGCTGGGATTACAGGTGCGCACCACCATGCCCGGCTAATTTCTGTATTTTTTTAGTAGAGACATGGGTTGGCCAGGCTGGTCTTGAACTCCTGACCTTGTGATCCGCACACTGTGGCCTCCCAAAGTTCTGGGATTACAGGCGTGAGCCACCGTGCCCATCTGAATATTTTGTATTTTTAGTAGAGATGAGGTTTCACCATGTTGCCGGGTTGGTCTGGAACTCCTGAGCTCAGGCAATCCGCCCGCCTTGGCCTCCCAAAGTGCTAGAATTATAGGCATAAACCACCGTGTCCGGAAGACAAAATATTAAATTCTAGGCCGGGCGTGGTGGCTCACGCCTGTAATCCCAGCACTTTGGGTGGTTGAGGTGGACAGATCATGAGGTCAGAAGATCGAGGCCATCCTGGCCAACATGGTGAAACCCCACCACTACTAAAAATACATAAAATTAGCCGGGCATGGTGGCACGCACCTGTAATCTCAGCTACTCGGGAGGCTGAGGCAGGAGAATTTGCTTGAACCTGGGAGGTAGAGGTTGCAGTGAGCCGAGATCACACCACTGCACTCCACCCTGGGCAATAGAGCGAGACACCATCTCAAAAAAAAAAAAAAAAAAATTAAATTCTAAAAGAGTATCCCTTTCCGGCTGGGCGCAGTGGCCCGCGCCTGTAATCCCAGCACTTTGGGAGGCTGAGGTGGGCGGATCACCTGAGGTCAGAAGTTCGAGACCAGCCTTGTCAGAATGGTGAAACTCCGTCTCTACTAAAAATACAAAAATTAGCCGGGCGTGGTGGCGGGCGCCTGTAATCCCAGCTACTTGGGAGGCTGAGGCAGGAGAATTGCTTGAACCCAGGAGGAGGAGGCTGCAGTGAACCCAGATCGTGCCACTGCACTCCAGTCTGGGTGATAGTGCGAGACTCTCAAAAAAAAAAAAAAAAAAAAAAAAAAAAAATAATGAGTGTCCCTTTTAGATAAAGTTCAAATATTTTAAAATGTTCTCAATATGTTAAAAAATATTCTTGTGAGACAAGCCAACAAACTGAACTTTTTTCTTATGTTTCCGTATAGATATTAGAACAACTTGAGGATTTCAAAAAAAACTCATTTATTAGGTGACAAGGAGGTTACAGAGATTAGAGCAGGTATAACTGAAGATAGCTTGTAAGTGTAGCTGTAGCTGGTGGGCTGGTTGAGGTTCTGGACTTCGCAGTGCAAAATAATTTAAAGTCCAAAGTAAAAGCAAGCAAAAGAGTTTATTGCAAAGCGAAAGTACACCCTGACAGCTGATCAGAGAGGGCTGCTCAAAGGTGAGACAGCATGCACTGACACTGGTGAAACTCCCTTTGTAGGAGTCTCACAGGATCATTCATGAAGAGGGGAGAACAGGTGTTGCTATTAAGCATGTTCTCTAGTTTTCTGGGGCCATGTGCGCTGTGGTTGTATATGCTAGTATATACATTGCACGTCTTATTAGTATCTTAAATCTTCACCCAGGGCTTTTTTTTTTTTTTTCCTACTATTACAATGAGTATAATTCAGCCCAAGGATACTGATGGGTTTCTGCACTTGTGAGAATTTGGGGATTTTCCCTTTTGCTCTTCTACCTCTTTGCTGCAAAATTTTCTAACCAGGAGCCTGGGATGTGGTTTGTACACTATGGGCTGGTTTGTTCTATTTATTTAGCAAGTTTGTTCCCCTTGAAGGGAGGCTATGACCACCTATCTAACCTACCTCCTAGAAACACACTAGGAGTATTGAGGGCAAACTGCATTAATCTCTGAAAACGCACATATTTATGCCCTAAACCTACTACCTTAGAAAATTCTAGAAAACACAAGGATACTCCAGCATACATTTTACCAGCTAGTCAATCATCATCTAGCCTCTTGAAAACTCTGTACACTTCCAACAGAATGAGGGTGAAAACGGCAAATAACATGTAAGAAACGTTATCAATATTGACTTTGTGAATTCCCTAGAAGCGTATCAGGGACCCTGAGGTCACCAGACCACATTTCGAGAGCCACTGTACCAGATTCTGTTCTAGGTAAAAGCTGGAGCAATCGGCATGAATAAAACACTCTCTCTATGGGGAGCTGTTTACGTAGTGGCAACTGCGACCTGTTCTAAAGTGGAACAGAACCGAGCGCTGTGAGAGGGTGGGACGTGGAGACCTGTCCTTGTCCGCCGGGACAGGGGAGTGGGCTCCAGGAAGGTAACCTTTCAACTGCGACCTGCTGAGGAGGAGTCGGCAAGGGTGGCCGCCAACTACTTCTTTTTCCCGTCCACCCCCCAAATACCAGGAGGAGAGGGGCGGACGGGAAGCGACAGTGGCCGCCAGTCCCTGGCACGCGACGGGCTCTGAACCTGACACGCCGAATCCTCAGAACAGCTCCGCTATCACGCAACTCCTCGGGTATGAGTCGCCAGGGCCGGAGCCGCGCGCGGCGCCGGGGACCCGCGTGAAATCGCCTGTGGGAAGTGGGCTGGTGGTGCGCGGTCCGGGGACAGTGAGAGGCGGTGGACCGGGCGGGGACGTCCCGAAAAAGGCGCGCTCAGGGAGACGCAACTCTTGACGCGGTCTCGGGCTACGCGCAGGCGGCTAGTGGGAAAGGGAGACCCTGGGAGACAATGCCTAACAGGGCGAGGCCCCTGGCGGCTTCCTCAGGAGAACTCACAGTTCTGGGGGATCCCGGAGCCACTACCCCGCTGCGAGAAAGGAGGTCCACTTCCGCGCGCAATCTCGGGCGAGTGGCCTTTTCCACCCCCGCGGTCTCTTGCGCACTCTGGTGGCCTCTGGCGAGAACGACACTGAACTGGTTCACGCGGGACGCCAATAAAGATTTCTTATTCAAAAAACAGGAAGTGCCTACGGAGGCCGGGCAGGCAGCGGCGGCTGGGCATGAAGCCGGGCGGCTACCGGATCGCGGGCGGCGGCGGCGATGAGCGACATAGTGGAGAAGACGTTGACGGCGCTGCCGGGACTCTTTCTGCAGAACCAGCCAGGTGGTGGGCCCGCGGCCGCCAAGGCGTCCTTCTCCTCGAGGCTAGGCAGCCTCGTCCGCGGCATCACCGCCCTCACCTCCAAGCACGTAGGTGCCCGCTGGCCCGGGAGCTCAGGGACATCGGAGTGAGGCCCCCGCGCCAGGAGGCCCTGGCCGGGCGGCGAGACTCCAAGGCCTCCGGGGTTAGCCCTCCGGCGGGGCTCAGGGGCTGCTGTGTCGGTTCGTCCTTTCGTCTGCCTGGAAGCTTCACTTTCCTGCTGGGACTGACAGCAAGGGAGGCCGAGTTTCCACAGTTGGTTCTGACACTGACTCTTTCGTCTGGGGCATATCTCTGTAACCTCTGACCCTCCTTGTGTTTTCTCAACGTTGGCGTGGAAAAGTACTGATACATAATTCATAGTGTTTTTGAGGATTGGGTGAGATGTCAAGCGTGTGAAAATACCCAGTGCGATGGAGGTGTCAGACATTGTTTACCTTCCACAAAGTTTTTTTCCCTATTCAGTTTCCTTCTCTCCCCCCATCCCTTCAACTGAACAACAGTTCAGATGTCGCATACCTGAACAGATCCTGTGAGCCTCATGTTGAATATCTTTGAGGAGCTTGAGGTTCTTGGGTTAGAACAACGTGTTGGGCAAAGAAAAAGCATAGTTCTCTTAAAATGTAAAATTTGCTAAGTTTGTGCCTCAAATGGGCTTTGAAAATGAGCAGTTATAAAAATTCTTAAGCTTTTAAAAATTTTTAATTTTTAGTGACAGAGTCTCGCTTTGTCGCCCAGGCTGGAGTGCAATGGTGCGATCTCGGCTTGCTGGAGCCTTAAGATTTTACAATTTTTTAATTTTTTTTTTTTTTTTTTTTGAGATGAGGTCTCGCTCTGTTGCCCAGGCTGGAGTGCAGTGGCACCATCTTGGCTCACTGCAAGCTCCGCCTTCGGGTTCATGCCATTCTCCTGCCTCAGCCTCCCGAGTGGCTGGGACTACAGACGTCCGCCACCACGCCCGGCTAATTTTTTTTTTTTGTATTTTTTAAGTAGAGATGGGGTTTCACCGTGTTAGCCAGGATGGTCTCGTGATCCGCCCGCCTCGGCGTCCCGAAGTGCTGGGATTACATGTGTGAGCCACCGCGCCCGGCCTTAAAATTTTTTTTTGAGACGGAGTCTTGCTCTGTCGCCCAGGCTAGAGTGCAATGGTACGATCTCGGCTCTCTGGAGTCTCTGCCTCCCGGGTTCAAGCGATTCTCCTGCCTCAGCCTCCCAAGTAGCTGGGATTATAGGCGTAGGCCACCACACCCGGCTAATTTTTGTAGTTTTAGTAGAGACAGGGTTGGGCTGTCTGGTCTGGAACCATGTTTGACCATGTTGGGCTGGCTGGTCTGGAACTCCTGACCTCAAGTGATTCGTCCCCTTTGGCCTTCCAGAGTGCTGGGATTACAGGCATGAGCCACCGTGCTGGGCCCCCACAGGTGCTTGATGGTTGCACGGATTGTGTAGTATACCAATTCACAGCTACAAGGAGTTTATATCTTAAAAAGAGCACATATTAATGTCATTATTTGTTCAACAAACGTTTATGGGAACAAGGTTATGTGTTAGACACAGGAAAATAGAATTAAAGACATTCCCTTTTCCCAAGGAATTGGTCATTCGTTTTGGGCTTAAGTGTAAGTATGACTATAATGCAATATAAATGCTAAAAGAGAAGGAAAGACAGAAAAGAAGGTTTAAAAAAATTGTTTTTTGGTAGCTCAAATAAGTTGATGCTATACAGAGAGAAACTGCTTCACATTCCAGAATCATTCTTTGTGGGCTTTGTTTAGTTTTGTTTTTGAGATGGAGTCTTGCTCTATCACCCAGGCTGGAATGCAGTGCTGCAATCTTGGGTCACTGCAACCTCTGCCTCCTGGGTTCAAGTGATTCTCCTGCCTCAGCCTCCCTAGTCGCTGGGATTACAGGCACGCATCACCAGACCTGGCTAATTTTTATATTTTTTGTGGAGATAGGGTTTCGCCATGTTGGCCAGGCTGGTCTTGAAGTCCTGACCTCAGGTGATCCACCTGCCTTGGCCTCCCAAAGTGCTGGGATTACAGGCGTGAGCCACCATGCCTGGCCATTTGTGGCCTTAATGTTGTTTTTCTTAAGGTTTTTGTCCTTTGCTAATTTTTAAGGGATGCTCAATAAAATTTTTTAAAAAGTTATTTTTGATCTTAAATAGCAGTTTGAAACTGTAGATAGGCATCCACGTGTGTCAGTGCTTCACTAGTGGCTTTTGAATAGCCATCTGATGAACATGTAATTCAGTGTGTAATTTAAAGGTAGCATGATTTTAGCCAAAAAAAATTGGGCCAATTTTTTAAGTGCTTAGGAAGATAACATACAATGCAGACAGTAGAAGTGACCACATTGGTATATGTCTGAGATAGGAAGTGATGGAAAGGATTCGGGGAATGAGGAAAAGACAGGGAAGAAGAATGTAGTTTAAGGGGAAAATACCTATTTCTGTTTCTGCTTTCTTACCCTATTTCTTAATTCCATGAAGACTTTTTACTTCTAAGGGGAAGATGTGAGATGAGACTCTTTTCTTGGGCCAATACATGGAGAATTTCTATTCTCTCTTCACGTTTAATTTTTTTTAATTTTTTTTTTTTGAGATAGAGTCTTGCTCTGTTGCCCAGGCTGGAGTTCAGTGGTACGATCTTGGCTCACTGCAACATTCACTTCTGGGTTCAAGCGATTCTCCTGCCGCTTTCTCAGCCTCCTGTGTATCTGGGATTACAGGATGCCCAGCTAATGTTTGTATTTTTAGTAGGGACGGGGTTTCGCCATGTTGGCCAGGCTGGTCTCAAGCTCCTGACCTCAAGTGATTCACCCGCCTTGGCCTCCCAAAGTGCTGGGATTACAGGCATGAGTTGCTGCTCCCGGCCTCCACCTTTGGTGGTGAAGTTTTGCTAAGAAACCATTTTCTGCTCTTCTGCCATTAAGGGGAAGTAACTGAGTAAAGAAAAGATGAAGGGGCCGGGCGCGGTGGCTCAAGCCTGTAATCCCAGCACTGAGGTGAGCAGCGGAGTGATCCCTAAGATCAGAATCCAGACCATCACAATAATGCCGTGAAACCCCGTCTCTCAAAAATACAAACTAGCCCGAGCGTGGTGGCGGCGCCTGTAGTCCCAGCTACTCGGGAGAGGCTAAAGGCAAGGAGAATAAGCGTGAGCTCGAGACAAAACACAGTGAGCAGGATGGTGCCCACTTGCACTCGGGGCCTCGGGGCACAGGAACCCAAGACTCCGGTCATAGAAAAAGAAAGGAGGGAAGGATGGGGTGGCCTGGAGTATTTATTCTCTCAGGGTTGGTTCTGAGGTTTGGAGATAGGGCTTTAGATAGATCATAAATACATAATATTTATAACTCTCCTTTAAAATAATGTTTCTTTTAAATTAAAAGTATTGTAAATTATATTTTTTCCTTTAGATAAATGCTGTTACGGTTTTAAAAGACAGTTAATTAAGCGTTTAAATATTTTCATTTTTCTCAGGAAGAAGAAAAATTAATCCAGCAGGAACTGAGTAGTCTGAAAGCAACTGTTTCTGCTCCTGCTACAACACTGGTAGGTTTGCATAGTCAGTGCCAACACATTTGAATTTGAAATCTAGTCTACTATGGACTCAATAGTGGCATCTAACTGATGATTGGTTGCTAAAATTTGATTTATCGTAGTCAAAATGAATTATAGATGGTAGCAACTTAGATGTTAACTTTAGCCTTTTATTGTTGACTGGTTTGCACCAGAACAAGATTTGCCTATGTGAAGTCAGGGCTAATGTGATGATGATTACATAAATGTGGAGATACTCTTGGGACCCTAGTGCTGATCTGATGTTTTTAATGTTATGCATTTGGAAAAGGTTGGGATATCAACGTATTTTCAGACCTGAATTGATATATTGTAGGTATATTTAATTTTATTATGTAAGACCTAGTTGTTTTTAAACTTTGTTCTACATAATTTGATCTTTCAAACAATATTCAGCAACTATTTAATGAATGGTCATTCATTATTATGCAGGCCACTGTGGGGCTGTCCCAGCATAGCTAGATTAAAACCCAGTTTGATTTTTTTTCTTTCTTTTTTTTTTTTTTTGAGATGAAGTCTTGCTCTGTTGCCCAGGCTGGAGTGCAGTGGCGTGGCACGATCTCGGCTCACTGCAACCTCTGCCTCCTGGATTCAACCGATTCTCCTGCCTCAGGCTCCCGAGTAACTGGGACTACAGGTGCCCGCCACCATGCCTGGCTAATTTTTGTATTTTTAGTAGAGTTGGGGTTTTCACCATGTTGACCAGGCTGGTCTCAGACTCCTGACCTCAAGTGATCCACCTACCTCAGCCTCCCAAATCAAAGTATTAGGATTCCAGGCGTGAGCCACCGTGCCTAGCCTGATTTTTTTAAAATGAGATTTTGTTCCAAGCAACATTTGTTCAGCAAATATTTGGTGAGTGTCTTCAGTATACAAGCTACTGTGGGAATGTTTTCCCTCTCTGCCAGTAAAAATATCAGGGTGATCATTTTGCATAAGCACATGATCGCGAATTTGAAAAGCACTTGTAAAGTCTGAGAGAATGAATATGTTTTCTTTTGCGGTCATAATAATAGTTTGTGGCAAATAAAACTCAAAACATAATCTGATATATTTGTGTGTGTGTATATATGTATGTTTGTGTGTATACATGTATGTGTGTCTGTGTGGCTATGGATAAAATAATTATGCTTCATAGTACTAGATAGAATTGTTAAACATAAATCGTTTTTGTTGGATTTCCATTTTTTATGATTGGCATCAGTACATAGTTTTCCTTGTTCCAAGGCAGAAACCTGAAGTTGGGCAGAACTAAGTTAAATAGGTAGAAATTAGGAAGGCAGAGTTTGAAAGGAAGATTTTACAACACTATGACCATCCAACTCTGTGTATATCTTACAGAGTAGTCTGTCCCAGTGTTGTTCATGTAAAGGTTGGCTGTCAGAGAAATTGTAAAGAGAATTCCTGCATTGGGGAATGCACTTTCATCTCTAAAAATAAATGCATGAGATGTAATCTCACTTAGACAAAGTTGGTAATGACTTTTGAAAAACTCTGAGATAAAATGTTACAAATCTAGGGTTGAAACTTAATGGCTTAAATGAACACTTTCACTCCTAATTAATGTAGAAGTCTGAAGAGGGACTTCCATTATTTTTTGTTTATCTTTTGTTTGTTTTCTCAGTATTCTGTAGCCTTTTTTTGGGCGGGGGAACGGGGTGGGAGGATGGAGTCTTGCTCTGTTGCCCAGGCTGGAGTGCAATGGCGTGATTTTGGCTCACTGCAACCTCTGCCTCTCGGGTTCAAGCGATTCTCCTGCCTCAGCCTCCCAAGTAGCTGGGATTACAGGCGCGGGCCATCACGTCTGGCTAATTTTTGTATTTTTTTAGAGATGGGGTTTCACCATGTTGGCCAGGCTGGTCTCAAACCCCTGACCTCAGGTGATCTGCCCTCCTCAGCTTCCCAAAGTGCTGGGATTACAGGAGTGAGTCACTGCACCCTGCTAGTATTTTGTAGTCTTTTTTTTTTTTTTTTTTTTGAGACGGAGTCTCGCTGTGTCGACCAGGGTGGAGTGCAGTGGCCGGATCTCAGCTCACTGCAAGCTCTGCCTCCCGGGTTTTTACGCCATTCTCCTGCCTCAGCCTCCCGAGTAGCCGGGACTACAGGCGCCCACCACCTCGCCCGGCTAGTTTTTTGTATTTTTTTAGTAGAGACGGGGTTTCACCGTGTTAGCCAGGATGGTCTCGAACTCCTGACCTCGTGATCCGCCCGTCTCGGCCTCCCAAAGTGCTGGGATTACAGGCTTGAGCCACCGCGCCCGGCCTGTAGTCTTAATTAATGTATTAATGAGTTAACTTTTGCTGCTTTAAGCACAAGTGACCTGAGTTAAATCTCATTCCCTTAAGATTTTCCTATGGTTTCTCTTTAAACTCTTTATATTTATATTAAACATTATCATCATTGCTTTCAAATATTCAATTTTACTGTTTCCTAAGCATTTTGTGATTTAATAATCCTGTAATATGCTAACCCTAATTAATTTTGACATATTAAAATAGTCTATGTCGCCAGGTGTGGTGGCTCACACCTGTAATCCCAGCAATTTGTGGGGCCTAGGTGGGTGGATCATTTGAGGTCAGGAGTTTGAGACCAGCCTGGCCAACATGGTGAAACCCCATCTCTACTAAATATACAAAAATTAGCTGGGCGTGGTGGTATGCACCTGTGGTCCTGGCTACTCGAGAGGCTGAGGCATGAGAATCGCTTAAACCCGGTAGGTGGAGGCTGCGGTGAGCCAAGATCTTGCCACTGTACTCCAGCCTGGGCGACAGAGTGAGACTCTGTTTCAAAAAAAAAAAAGTCTATGAGCTTTTTGTTATTTTGAAACACATTTTATTTATATATTTTATTTCTGATTAAAATTTTCCATAAATATTGATAATGCAAATATCTTAGTGATAAAACAAATTTTTTAGCATCTCTTAAAAATTTTTGGCTTGCATTGAAGATATTAAAAGACCCCATTAGAAAACTAAATATTATTACAATAGCTATGCCATTAATGAAATCATGCCCCTCAGTTTATAATTGTGAGTTTTTAAAAAAGAGTGCCTATAAAGCAAACTATTCTGTATTGTACTTAGCACAATAATTCTGAGGAAAATCTAGGTGCAATTTGGTTTTCCAATGTGAAAAATATTTTTGTTACAGAAATTATTACCAACTTGTGGGAATTTTATGGATATTTTCGTTTGACAAAGTCTACTAAAATTATGTGCTGTATTTTAGAAGCCAAGTAAGATGACCATGATGAAATCTTGTGTGATGACCCCATGTATCACATTATAACCAAATTTTTCACTAGGGGCACATAGAAATAGCTACAGTTGATTTATTTTATAGTAGTGCCACTAACAAAATAGTGAGATAATTTTACTAAAAGTAATACTATTAGTAAGATTGGGAGCAATTTTTATTTATAAAGTCTGATATTGGGTGATTAGTTTGTAATATATATGTTATTTCTTCAGTGCCAGGATTAAAGGATTCTCCTGTTAAATTATGAGAACATAGTAAAACAATCTAAATATTCTATTTATTTATACGGCTATTTTGCTTTTCAGAAAATGATGAAGGAATGTATGGTGAGACTTATATATTGTGAAATGCTTGGATATGATGCTTCCTTTGGCTATATTCATGCAATCAAGTTAGCCCAACAAGGAAACCTCTTAGAAAAAAGAGTAGGTATGTATGTGTTTAAGACTTTCATGCTTTCATGTTGTCCTTGAAGTTCCAACTATTATGCAAAATGAATGATGGCAGGTATATAGTATGTTTTTAGAATACTGTATTATAATTTCTAAAACTTTAAAAGATCACACTTCAGAAACTCAAAGCCATTTATAGGAAATCAGTTTTCCTGATTCGTAGCATTTTGGAGTTAAAGAGAAGACTAAAAGTTACTTGGTCTTGTGATGGCAGTTAGATGACTATATATGTCAGAACTCATTGAACCATACATTTAAATATTTTTTGTATATAAATTATATGTCTATAAAGCTGACTTTTTTTGTATATAAATTATATGTCTATAAAGAGCTGATTTTTTTTTTTTTTGAGACAGATTCTCTCTGTATTGCCCAGGCTAGAGTGTACTGGCGGGATCTCTGCTCACTGCAACCTCTGTCTCCAGGTTCAAGTGATCCTCCTACCTCAGCCCCCTGAGTAGCTGGGACTAAGCTGTGTGCCACCATGCCTGGCTAATTTTTGTGTTTTGTTTTTGTGGAGATGGGGTTTCACCATGTTGCCTAGGCTGGTCTTGAACTCCTGGGCTCAAGTGATCCGCCTGCCTTGGCCTCCCAAAGTGCTGGGATTATAGGTGTGAGCCTCTGCGCCTGGGCAATAGAGCTGATATTAAGAAGTCTGTTTAATCTTATTAGTTTAATGATCAGAAATGATTCTTTATAGAATAAAACTGAAATTTACTAAAGTAATTTTAAATGTCTTGTTCTTAGATTCTCAAATGTTAGCTATGAGGATTGGCAGTGTCGTTTAAAAAAATTTCTATAGTTAACCTTTAGGGCTATTAGGAAAAATTCTTTTAAGCAATTAAATACTCTGTTCATAAATGTTCAGCTTTATATCAGAATCTCAAGAAGGAAGCATTTTAGAATAGTAAAGGGTAGAACATGTTCTTTATTCAGAGAAGTTGATAATGTCATGTCATTAGGGACTAGCATTATTCATAAATTATATTGCTCTGTGCTATCAGATGATGGGGTGGAGGTGACAGATGTCTTGGTAAACTTTCTGAGACTGAATGCACACAATATTCCACTTGTGGAACCCCACTCCGCCCAAAACACTCTTCAAATTTTATTTCTCCTGTGATCACTCAAGCGGCTCCTACCATCTGTTACCTTTCTTGTTATCTTTTCATATATTAATGTCTTAGCTCCTGAACTAATTTTAAGATCCCTAAAGGCAGGTATTTTTTTTTGAGCTATTAAATTAGTTTTTATTAGTAATTTGCTTTTCTTAAAACTTTAATTTTTTTTTAAACATTATACAAATATGGAATGTAAGCTCTTCCAGTCATACTCACTATTTTCAGTTTTCATCCCAACTGAAAGATCAGGAGATCGAGACCATCCTGGCTAACATGGTGAAACCCCGTCACTACTAAAAATACAGAAAATTAGCCAGGTGTGGTGGCAGGCACCTGTAGTCCCAGCTACTCAGGAGGCTGAGGCAGGAGAATGGCGTGAACCCGGAAGGCGGAGCTTGCAGTGAGCCAAGATCGCGCCACTGCACTCCAGCCTGGGCGACAGAGCCAGACTCCGTCTTAAAAAAAAAAAAAAAAAGAATTAAGGTTTCATTGGGATGGTCTTTGGATTAGTTTGTTGGCCTTGGTATTGGTGACTTGGGAATGGGTGATACCTTAGCTGAACAGATGATTTATCAGCAATCTGATAAGACAATCTCCACTTTAAATGCTTCCTGGGGGCCTGAGTGTGGTGGCTCACTCCTGTAATCCTAGCACTTTGGGAGGCAAAGGTGGGAGGAATCACTTGAGTCTGGGAGTTTGAGACCAGCCTGGGTAACATAGTGAGACCCTGTTTCTACTTAAAAAAAAAAAAAAAGCTCGGTGTGATGGTGCACGCCTATGGTCCCAGCTACTTAGGAGGCTGAGGTGAAGGATTGCTTGAGTTTGGAAGGTAGAGGCCGCAGTGAGTTTTGATCATGCCACTGCCTTCCAACCTGAGTGAGACTCCGTCTCAGAAAACAAAACAAAACAAATGCTTTCTGGGATTTTCCTAATCGCTTTCTTGGCCTGGGTCAGATTTGTTTCAACTCTTGTGATTGTGGGAGTAATAGCTCTGCTTCTCTGACCTCTAGTGAAGGTGTTGGAATTGGTCATGCTACTACCTCTTGATTGTGAGAATAGGAAGTTTCTGTTTTCTCCTGTTCTGTAGTGGACACAGACAGCATGGATGCTGGGTAATGATGGGTATAATTAACATTAGAATCCCTGATAAAAGAGCTGAAAGAATTGAGAAGAATGAAAAACAACGAGCATGGAGTCAGGGAATCAGGTCTCAAGATAGACTATGTGGAGAGGCAGTAAAATACGGGGGTTTAAGATATGGACTGACTTCAACTGTCTGCGTTTGAGTCCTGGCTCCACCATGTGATAGGTGTGGACCTTAGGAAATTGCCCTTTTTGGATCTCTTTTTTTTTTTTTTTTTTGAGATGGAGTCTTGCTCTGTCACCCAGGCTGGAGTACAGTGGCGCTATCTTGGCTCACTGCAAGCTTCACCTCCCGGGTTCATGTCATTCTCCTGTCTCAGTCTCCCGAGTAGCTGGGTCTACAGGCGCCCGCCACCATGCCTGGCTAATTTTTTGTATTTTTAGTAGAGATGGAGTTTCACCATGTTAGCCAGGATGGTCTTGATCTCCTGACCTCGTGGTTTGCCTGCCTTGGCCTCTCAAAGTGCTGGGATTATAGGTGTCAGCCACCATGCCCAGCTTGAGTCTCATTATTATATACGGATAAAAATGCCTATATATGCCTATATATAGCCTATGAGATTAATTGGGTGGTTGTGAGGATTAAATAAGTAATGCTTATAAAGTGCCTGACCCATAGTGACTGTCTCATTAAAGTGTTAGTTATTATCATTGTGAAGCCTGACTGAGAAAATTCCTTGGAGAATCTAGATTCTATGTACATGACATTTGTCATAGTGTTAATACATTTCCTCAATCTTAAAATGTACTTTAAAAATGTTTTAATATTATTGCAATAAAAATGCTTATTTAAGCCAATGAGTACATTTAATGTGGCAGACAGCGTTTCTTTCCTGAATAATTGTTATTCCTTCAATTGAGAAAATAAGGTATTGTGTGTGGCTTAATATATTTAGTATATTATTTACATCATGCAGGTTGACATTAGGACATTAGGTGGCTAGCTCACTCAATACAAAGAGCTAGTAACTCAGTATTAACTGTAGTGATTAGGGTTTTTTTTGTTTTTTTTTGTTTTTTTTTTTTACTGTAGTGATTAGTTTTTGAATGATATGTTTGGCTATAAAATAGCATTTCTAAAATAGAGAATGCTTTGATTGATAATGTAAAGATTTGCACAAAAAATAGAAGGCATGTCTTCTCGGTGCCATTTATAAGATTTTAAGTTGATACACATAGTGTCTATTCCATTTCTGGAATATCCTATGAAATACATAATTCTGGAAGATTTCAGGATGAAGAATACCTGAAATCTTCCTTACTGAAGGTTTTTAACCTTGTATTTTGCAATTTGTTTTTATATTTACTTGTTACTGGTATCTTTGATACTTACAGGACTGCTTTAATTTCTTGTGAAAAGTCTATTTTTGGTAGGTAGTAATGAGACTTTTCCCTCAATTTTTATAGGTTATTTGGCTGTTTCCTTATTTCTACATGAAAGTCATGAATTATTGCTTCTCCTTGTGAATACAGTTGTAAAGGTATTGTATGTTGGTTAATATGAAGTCATAATTCTTGTCAGCACCTGACATTTCTCCTCGATCATATTCAATTAGATGATATTAGAAGAAAGTGGGCTTGCAGAATGGGCTTAGAAGAATCTTTTAGATCAGTTTCTGTGTCTATAAAATGGAGTTAAATAATAGAACTTACGGAGTTGTGAGGATTAAATGAAATACACGTGAAGTAGTAGCTGCTGCTCTTCTTGTTATAATTTCATTGTAAAACACAGAGTTAGAACTAAAGTCCAGGTCTCTAAGCTGTTAGTTTAGGTATATTTTCCATGCTGTTATCTTTTTTTCTAGGATCTGTTCTAAAGGGATATAAATATAAACTGAATAATTGAAGTCTTTTTTTTTTTTTTTTTTTTTTTTTTTTTTTTTGAGACGGAGTCTGGCTCTGTCGCCCAGGCTGGAGTGCAGTGGCGGATCTCAGCTCACTGCAAGCCTCCGCCTCGGGTTCACGCCCATTCTCCGCCGCCTCAGCCTCGGGGTAGCTGGGACTACAGAGCCCGCCCGCATTAAGCCAGCTGGTTGCTGTATTTTTAGTAGAGATGGGGTTTCACTGTGTTAGCCAGGATGGTCTCAATCTCCTGACCTAAATTGATCCATGTCTTGGCCTCCCAAAGTGCTGGGATTACAGGCTTGAGCCACCGCGCCCGGCCTAATTGAAGTCTTTAAAGTTTAAAAAGTCATTTAAAAAAAGAATAGAATATAATCAACTGAAATGTAGAGATAATAAAAACAATCCACACTCACAATATTTTCTGTTTAACTTCCAAATCAGAATGATAATGAGATGTAATTGAGTTGTTGAGCTTTTTATCTTGTGTCAATATTTTGATACGTGAGAGAGAGAGAGAACAGTATTTTCTGAACTTTAAGTCATATACTATATTAAGGTTACTAGTAGCTTAAATTTTTTCCAAACTTAAAAAACATATTTTTTTGGCCGGGCGCGGTGGCTCAAGCCTGTAATCCCAGCACTTTGGGAGGCCGAGACGGGTGGATCACGAGGTCAGGAGATCGAGACCATCCTGGTGAACATGGTGAAACCCCGTCTCTACTAAAAAATACAAAAAACTAGCCGGGCGAGGTGGCGGCGCCTGTAGTCCCAGCTACTCCGGAGGCTGAGGCAGGAGAATGGCGTGAACCCGGGAGGCGGAGCTTGCAGTGAGCTGAGATCCGGCCACTGCAACTCCAGCCCGGGAGACAGAGCGAGACTCCGTCTCAAAAAAAAACAAAACAAAACAAACAAACAAACAAAAAAAACATATTTTTAGGTTCTATTAGAATGGTTTATAAACCATATGGATAGATAAGTACATATGAATGTGTGCATTTTATTGTGAATATTCCAAAATCACTTCCTTTTAAACTTACATTCATATTATTGTTGATTAATAAGAAAAACTCATAAAATTGTTTTATTATTGGTTTAGAAAAGTTTTAAAGGCTGTAATAAAGGAGACTACTTTGGCTAGATTCAGAACAGAGATACAGTTTCCTCTTGTATCAGTTGCTCTTTGGCTTTATTTATCTACTGACTCTATTAAGGCAAATGAAACAAATAGGAGCATTCCAATAAAATATGCCATAAATTTGGATGTACAAATTAATTATAAATAGCACAAAATTACTAAGTATATAGGACCATTACAGTGTTGAATTTGCCATTCCTAGTTTCAGTATTTACACTGAATGTTTTCTTTCCTTAATGTTGTACCAGGATCTGCAGAGCACTAACCTAGTAGAAGTGTGTATGGCACTGACTGTTGTTAGCCAGATTTTCCCCCGAGAAATGATTCCAGCTGTTCTTCCATTAATAGAAGATAAACTTCAACATTCTAAGTAAGTAAATTCTTTGGGAATAGGTGTCTATGCCATATATTTCAGAACAGAAGTTTATGCTAGAAAATTTATTATAACTTCACTGCTACCAGGATAGAGATTATTCTTTGACTGCTAGGAATAATGCAAAAATCTTAAGTAGGATCATCTTTATTTTTATGTGGGTTTAGGGAAATGTTAGACAGCTTTCTAAAGTTAAACTAAGAGACAGTGAGGCCTAGTGTCCAGGAATCCTTGGCTTTCCTCCCAGTTCTACCACTAATGAGCAGTGGTCTTGTTTTTCCTTGGCTATATGGGGTTGGTTGAAGCTCCTTAGTTCTCCCAAAGTTGTTTTGGGGATAAAGTAAAATAATGAAAGACATATGGAAATTGTGCAAGTGTAGTGAATGCAAAGCTTCAGTGTAGTGGGAAGATGCTTTTTGTTTTTTTTTTTTGAGACAGTCTCACTCAAGGCTGGAGTGCAATGGCACGATCTCGGCTCACTGCAACCTCTGCCTCCCGGGTTCAAGCAATTCTCCTGCCTCAGCCTCCCAAGTAGCTGGGATTACAGGCGCCTGACACCACACCCGGCTAATTTTTTTTTTTTAAATAGAGGCTGGATTTTGCCATGTTGGCCAGGCTGGTCTTGAACTCCTGACCTCAGGTAATCCACCTGCCTCGGCCTCCCAAAGTGCTGGGATTACAGGTGTTAGCCACCACACCCGGCCCAGGAAGATGCTTTTTATATCAAAACCACAGCATTTTAATCCTGTTTTACAGCAGAATGTATACAAACTTAATTTACTTTGTAGTATTTTCCTAATCTTCTCTTGTAAGTTTCCTTAACAGTCTCCTTATCAGTTTGAACTTACTTGTTCACTGTATTTGAATTATTAATATTTTGTTTTTGACCAAGCTCCTTTATGTAATAATTTTAATTAATGAATGAATGAATTAATTTTTTTGATATGGAGTCTCATCTGTTGCCCAGGCTGCAGTGCAGTAGAGGGATCTTGGCTCACTGCAACCTCCACCTCCCAGGTTCAAGCAGTTCTCTGCCTCAGCCTCCCAAGTAGCTGGAATTACAGGAACACGCCACCATGCCCAGCTAATTTTTTGTATTTTTAGTGGAGACAGGGTTTCACCATCTTGGCCAGGCTGGTCTTGAACTCCTGACCTTGTGATCCACCCGCCTTGACCTCCCAAAGTGCTGAGATTACAGGTGTGAGTCACTGTGCCTGGCTCATAATTTTTAAAGTTGGAAAAGGTTTGCAATCATTGTGATTATGGTATGTCAGTTATATATTCTTGATAAAGATTTTTTTGTTACTCATACAACATTTATTTTATATACTTTAAATCAGTATTTTTAATGTTCTAAGATTGCAAAATGTTGTCTTATAGCTTGTATTCTTTTTTTTTTTTTGAGATGGAGTCTTGCTTGTTGCCCAGGCTGGAGTGCAGTGGCGTGATCTTGGCTCACTGCAACCTCCGCCTCCTGGGTTCAAGCGATTCTTCTGCCTCAGCCTCCTGAGTAGTTGGAACTACAGGTGCCCACCCCTATGCCTGGCTAATTTTTGTAGTTTTAGTAGAGACAGGGTTTCACCATATTGGCCAAGCTGGTCTCGAACTCCTGACCTCGTGATCCACCTGCCTTGGCCTCCCAAAGTGCTGGGATTACAGGCGTGAGCCACCACGCCCGGCCAGCTTGTATTCTTTAAGAAATATTGGATCATGAATCTTCCAGCCAAAATGATAGCTTTTACCAAGAATTACAGAATAACTTCATAGGTCTTTCAGACTTTTTATATATTGTATGTCATATCTGTGTTTAGAACAGAGGATGATTATGGACAATTAATTATTGGAAATATTCACTTTTTAAAGATTTATAAGGTGATCTGATTATACCAGCAGCATATTTTTGCTTAACTTTTTCTCACCACTACTTTTGTGGTAACCCTACTTACTGACCAGTTGTATGAAATCTTTCTGAGAATTGAAAGGGCCCTTTTCAATTTTTTCTTTATTGCTTTGCATTTAGTCTAATTTCAAGTCCTGGCTAGAGGGCTAGAGTTTAGACTTTGTGAAACTCTGCTTCTGCAGTTACGGCCGTACTCAGCCCCATGCTCTGGAGAAAAGAGATGAAGAATATGGGGCAGAGCTATAGGTAAACCAGTAGATGTCACAAAGAATATGTGAAACAAGGCTTGAATTCAACTTTTGAATCCCTGGCCGTATTTCATCATACCAACTCCAGAGCCTGAATCTAGGTCTCTCGTCTTATGTTAGTACCACCACTTGAGGCCAGGCCTATGAATTCCTGGGCCTATTCAGAGTTTTTTTTTTTTTTTTCCCTCACCTCATTTAGATATTCTCCCCTAGAATTAATATCAGTTATCATGCAATGGCAATACACTGCGATGTGGCTTGCATTCACCACAGTATTAATACTAACAGTGAATCTGTTGTTAATCTGCTTTTCTTTTTTTTTTTTTTTTTTTTTTTTGTGAAAAGAGTTTTCCATTATGGCGTAGCTTGCCTAGGAAGATAAGAGTTGTTTATTAATGGAATTTGTATGACCACTTACTAAGAATCTTATAAAAGGTGTTCTTGAGTGGAACACAAAGGATTGCACTGAATAATCTCAGTCTTGATATTCTATGACAGAAATATCTGTTAGGAACCCTAAAAGTAAATACTTCACTTTTGTGATGTTTGCTGCTCTTCTGAGCACTGCCAGCATAGTCTGCAAAAAGAGATATGTAGATATAGACAGAGAGAATAACAAGGAAGAAGCTTCCTTGGAAACTACATCATGAACATAGGATGGCATTTCTTTATTTTTGTTTCTGTGTGCTAGACGTTATCTGCTACAGATGAAGTGCAAGACTAGTATATACTTTTCTTCTTTATTATCATGAGGTTTTGAAACAGATGAACTGGGCAAGGAGAGGAGTAACATCTTTTTATTCCATGTGTGTCCTGTATTCCTCCCCTCTGTCCTCCAAAGTATTTGGAGTCTGCTATCCAGTGATAGATATATTAAAAAAAAGAAGCAAAGAAAGCTACTATTTTAGAGTAAGAATGTTAATGAGTTTTTTTTCTTTTCTTTCCTTTTTTTCTTTTTTCTTTTTTTTTTTGAGACAGAGTCTCACTCTGTCACCCAGGTTGGAGTGCAATGGCACAATCTTGGCTCACTGCAACTTCTGCCTCCCAGGCTCAAGTGATTCTTGTACCTCAGCCACCCAAGTAACTGGGACTATAGGTGTGCACCACCACATCTGGCTAATTTTTGTATTTTTAGTAGAGACAGGGTTTCGCCATGTTGGCCAGTCTGGTTTTGAACTCCTGGCCTCAAGTGATCCCCCTACCTCAGCCTCCCAAAGTGCTGGCATTACAGGCCAAAGATTTTTCATATTAATAAAAAGACTTTAATATTACTAGCTGAAATTACCTATTACTTAAACTTACTGTTGACTTTTTTTTCCAATTTTTAGAGATACGTCTTTTAAAAATGGAATTAGAGAATTAAGAACTTTGTTTTTCTTGTTTTTTTGAAATCTCAAAGCAATATATGCTTGTTACAAAAAAAATTCTCTAACTGTATAAATATATAACATGGGCAGTTAAAGTTTTGAGACTTTACTTCCTAGAGGTAACTACTTTTTATAATTTGGTATATTAGAATAAATAAATTAATAACCAATGTATAATTATCTCTTTCTTTGTAAATTAAAGCAATGAGCCAGTATTTTGAAATCATCTGGCCCATAATCTTTCAAAGTAAATACTCGAAAATTCAGATTGTCTTGTTTAAATTTCATTTTTTGTCTTCAGGGAGATTATACGAAGAAAAGCTGTTCTGGCATTATACAAATTCCATCTCATTGCTCCTAATCAAGTACAACATATTCATATTAAGTTTCGGAAAGCACTTTGTGACAGAGATGTTGGGGTCATGGCTGCCTCCTTGCATATATATCTTAGAATGATTAAGGTAAGTTGGAAATTTTAGCAAGTACTGAGTGGTTACCATTAGAAAAATACAATTACGGGATTAAAAAGAAACAGATATTTTGGTAAAATGCTTAGTTAATGTTTTATAATTTTATTATTGACCTTTGATTTAGTAATTTTGCAAGTTGTTGAGAGCATGAGTTGTAGGCACATTACGGAATTTTTTTTTTTTTTTTTAATGCCTAAAATTTTTTGATGTCACTAAACAGGTGTGGAAAAATGGTAGCAATGGAAGTTGTCTTAAGTTTTCAGATTTGTGTTTTTCAAGCAGTAATTCTCTTTTATATAGCTTCATGGGATGCATACCATTTTATAGAAATGAGGGGAACCAGTGGGGGTTGTGCAAGCTATAGATTGTAGTGTTGATGCCATATATTGATACTGTGTCATACGAGGAAAGAGGGTTGAATGTTATGGTAAAACAGATTTCTAAATGGCGATGATGGGTTTATACTAATTCATCCTTAGTGTATTGCCTGAAACCATTTGTGTTCAAATATACATACTTGTAACAGATTTCATGGCACCTACTATAACAAAATAGAATATGCTATTGAACTCATTTAAAGTTATATTGTTTCTTATGTGTTGTGTTCTCAAACAGTACAGTTTAAATAGATGTTCAATATTAAATTTTATTTTTTCCCTAACATTTACTAAAATTTGAAAGAGCTTTATTTCCCTTCCAAAAATTTTCCCTTGATACATAATACAAATTAGAATAAAGAATCTAATGTTCCTTTTAAGGAGTGTGGATCTAATTTCCCCAGTCCAAGAGATTACTCAGATAGATAATCAAGGCACACTCCTTCAGAAACAAATATTTTTAGGTACCGTGTGGCTAATTAATTTTTAATTGGCAGGCACACTGATTTTGGGGACTTTTTTTTTTTTTTGAGATGGAGTTTCGCTTTTGTTGCCCAGGCTGGAGTGCAATGGCACGATCTCAGCTTACCACAACCTCCACCTCCTGGGTTCAAGCGATTCTCCTGCCTCAGCCTCCTGAGTAGCTGGGATTACAGGCATGTGCCACCACGCCCGGCTAATTTTGTATTTTTGGGAGAGTCAGGGTTTCACCATGTTGGTCAGGCTGGTCTCGAACTCCCGACCTCAGGTGATCCGCTGGCCTCGGCCTCCTAGAGTGCTGGGATTCCAGGTGTGAGCCACTGTGTCCGGCTGATTTTGGGGACTTTTAATGTTTAAGTAGTCTTGGCTGTGCTCTTCTACCCAGAACAAAATTTTTTTTTTTTTTTTTGGATGGAGTTTTGCTCTTGTTGCCCAGGCTGGAGTGCAGTGGCATCATCTTGGCTTACCGCAACCTCCAGCTCCGGGGTTCAAGCAGTTCTCCTGCCTCAGCCTCCCGAGTAGCTGGGATTACAGGCATGTACCACCACGCCTGGCTAATTTTGTACTTTTAGTAGAGAGGATTTCTCCATGTTGGTCAGGCTGGTTTCAAACTCCCAACCTCAGGTGATCCACCGACCTCGTCCTCCAGAAGTGCTGGGATTACAGGTGTGAGCCACTGTGCTTGGCCCCAGAATGAATTTAACTCATTTACATGTGAAGTCTTTTGGAAACAGAGTTCAGAGATTGCAAACAGGCCTTGATTTTCATCCAAAGCAGAGGTATTACTGTCCTTTTGCTGTATGCCAGTTCTTTTCACTTTTTGTTTTAATTGCTGGTATTGGCTGTTAAGGATTCTACCTAAGATGTAACTATAAGAATTTTGAAATGTGATTAAACTGTATGTGGGAAAAAGTAGGGAGTGGTGGAAGCTTTTCTGGGATGATTCAGCTTTGGGTTGGTTAGCCAGAGGAATTTTATCATGGAAGATATTGTACATATTAGGGCACGGTTTCATTAAATGTGAACATAAGCATGTATTAAGTTAGGTTCTATATGACATTTCAACCAGGTCTATTTCTGTTTAATAAGATGTTATTATTAACAGAAAGTTTTTTTTGGGGGGGATGTAGGAGAATTCGTCTGGATATAAAGACTTGACTGGGAGTTTTGTAACCATTTTGAAGCAAGTAGTTGGAGGAAAACTCCCAGTAGATTTCAATTACCACAGTGTCCCAGCACCATGGTTACAAATTCAGCTCTTGAGAATACTAGGACTTCTAGGAAAAGATGATCAAAGGTAAACTATTCCCAGTAAGTTTGCTTAATGACCCCATACCAGATGATAAGCTTAGACTTTAGTAACCTAGAGGTTTAATGATATACCAGATTCTTCCAATGTTTAATTGGCTTAGTAGTGATAAAATAGGCCATTGTAAGAACCACATAAATGCTTTCAGGTTGCTGGGGTAATCCTGGCTCTCTCTTTATCCTAATTTTACCTATCATGAAAGGTACCCATGAAGCGCCATCTCCTCTGTGAAGCTTTCGTAATTGTTCTTGTTCAAGGGTTGGGAAACTTTCTCTGCAAAGGGCCAGATAAATATTTTAGGTGGCTGGGCGTGGTGGCTCACGCCTGTAATCCCAGCACTTTGGGAGGCTGAGGCGGGCGGATCACAAGGTCAGAGGTTTGAGACCAGCCTGACCAACATGGTGAAACCCTGTCTCTACTAAAAATACAAAAATTAGTTGGACATAGTGGCACGCACCTGTAGTCCTAGCTACTCAGGAGGCTGAGGCAGGAGAATCACTTGAACCCAGGAGGTGGACGTTGCAGTGAGCTGAGATCGTGCCACTGCACTCCAGCCTGGGTGACAGAGTGAGACTGTCTCAAAATAATAATTAATAAATAAATAAATATTTTAGGCTTTGTGGGCCATATGTTGTTTTTTTGCATCTATTCGACTCTGCTATTATAGCATGAAAGCAGCTACAGATAGAAAATAAATGAATGAAGAAGGCTGTATTGCAAAAAAAAAACCTTTTTATGGACATTAAAACTTGAATCTTAGATCAGCACATCATAAAATATTCTTTTAATTTTTTTTTCCGACTATTTCAAAATGTAAAATCTCTTCTTAGCTTGAAGCCATACAAAACCGGGCATCTGGCCAGATTAGGCCTGCGGGCTGTAGTTTGCCAACCCTTACTCTAGCTGGGTGTGAGTGCTTCACCTTTTTAATTCATTTATCTGAATTATTCTTTTAGCGAATAACTTAAATTTTTCATGTGTATCTTTCCAACTATATATATATATACTTTAAATTTTGCCTTTTTTTTTTTTTTTTTTGAGACTATGTCTTGCTCTGTTGCCCAGGCCGGAGTGTAGTGGTGCGACCTTGGCTCACTGCAACCTCCGCCTCCTGGATTCAAGAGATTTTCCCATCTCAGTTTCCCAAGTAGCTGGGATTACAGGCGCACGCCACCATGCCCGGCTGATTTTTGTATTTTTAGTAGAAATGGGCATCACCATGTTGGCCAGGCTGGTCTCGAGCTCCTGACCTCAGATGATCTGCCCTCCTCAGCCTCCCAAAGTGCTGGGATTACAGGCATGAGCCACCTCCCCTGCCTCAATTTTGCCATACTTTTTCAAACTTAGACACTTTCAAATTTCCAAGGACAGTACAGGGAGCTCCCTTATATCCTGCACCTAGATTCATCAATTTATTTGCATTTGTTCTATCATTCTGATTCTCTGTGTGTGTGCACGTGTGTATGCATTTTCATGTGCACATACATATTATTTTTATTTTAAAAACCTATTTCCAACTTGCTTGAGAGCAAGTCCCTTGAGATTTTAGTTCCCTTGAGAGCAAGGACCTTGGCTGGAGTTCCTGATATGTTTCTGTCTTAAGAAAATATTTGCTAATCAGTGTTCTGATTTTATGAATATTGTTCCCTTTTATATAGTAGGGTACCTTTGTATTGTAATTCTTTAGCCTAGCTTTACAAAGGGACCGTTCTCCAGGCTTTTGCTCCTAGAAATCAACTTAATGTCAGAATCCATTTGCCTGTGAGCTCCTGACTAGCCCTCATTGGGCTACATCACTCTTGGTATTACAGTGTTACTTTTTTCTGTGTTTGTGAATCTCAACTCCTGATTGAAACCTGCAGTGAAAATGTAAGGTGATGGAGCATACACACACATTAGAAATGATTGTCTTAATTATATTTTATTTTGTATCATGCCAGCCTATCCTAACATGGAGCTCTAGTTGGAGTTACTGGAATTATGTTTTAAAATCATGAATTTTATATGAATGTATCAGATCTTATTGGTCTAAAAAGACTTACTGCCATCCATTGTTATCAGGAAGTAACTTGGGAGGCATTTAGTGAATTTATTAAATTCATTAACTCACTATCTTCCTTTTTCTTGCCTTTGTGGATAAATTTGTTTAATAATATATGCAAAGATAAGTAAGCTAGTCCTTACTGTCACAGCCCTCAGGTGACTAGTAATTAGGCTCAGTCATGAATAGAGTGGAACTTTCTTATAATGTTATGGAACATTAGAATGTTTTCTCCTTTTCTGTCTCAACTCTAATGAGATTTTATTTTAACGTAAATCTAATGTTTTGTCAGACATTATTAGCTCAATGTAGCAAAGTAAAAATTTAAGTTATAACTGTTTCTAAAGTATTTAATTGAAAAAACCCATTTACTGGAAAAATCTGTTGTATTTATGGTCTTTTATATCTATTCGAATATTTTCTTGTGTTTTGTAGCTTTGTGCTTCTTAGATTATTAAAATTTATCTTGATCTTGTTCACAAATGTTTCTTTATTTCATGTGGTTAAGACTCATGCCAGACATTGGCTTTTAAAATTGAGGAACTAGACTATAATCTAGGTATAATATTACCAAATATTTTTGGGGGGGACGGGGAAGGATTGGTAATGTCTGCTGTATGGTTATCTTCTGAGGAAGAAATGCTTATACAATAAAACGAAGGATTTTAGAATGTGGTTCTGGATTCCTAATTATTGGATATTTATACTTCAGTCAAGACAGAATGAAAGTATGTGCACTTAGCATTGAACTTTCCAACTGTATATTTGGAAAAAAAGACATTTTCTGAAAGATGTAATTAATTTATGTAGTCCCAAATTATTTTGATATTTTCATTTATTTTATGGCACTGTTTCTCTGCAAGACCACTGTATGTATCCTATGTTGCTGGTGTTTTTTTTTCTATTAGTGCTTTTTGAATTCATAAAACATACAAAATACCAGCTGAGAAGCTATAGTTTTTCACGTTGGCCTCTTGGAGAGGACATTTCTCTAACAAGTGTGGAGGCAGAGTGCACTTTTTTTTTTTGCACAGTATCTTCCTCATCACAGTTATTGTTACTGTAATCGGTGACCATAAAGACATATGAATGGTCCAAACCTATTCATTCCACAAAATATCTTTTTATATTAATGTAAATGTAAGTAAAAATTTTCTTTCTGAAGAGCCTAGTTGCTGCTCAAGGAAAGACTAGTATTTGAAAATTTTTTAACAGTATCTGGTTAAAATACAGTTAATATACTATCTGAAATAATATGAATATATGAAGTGTTACTATAGTAATTTAGAAATATTCTGTTGAAAGAAAATTATAAAATATACTGTGTTTAACCAAATAAAAACTTGGTTTGTAAACTAGGCATAATGAGGAAAGAGTTGATTGATGTATATATCTCATTGGTTAACTAGTCAACTTTGATAAAGTAGGAAGTTCAGCTCCTGAAAAACCTTTTAAGAAGTGAAATTTCCGTAACTTCATCATAAAATGAATTTCTTTCACTTCTCTTCTGTAGATCCTCAGTTTTAAAGAGAAGTTTGAAAAACTGTTTTATTGGGTTAGAATACTGTAATTCTACTGCAAATAAAATATCTTTTAAACAGGACAAGTGAATTAATGTATGATGTTCTTGATGAATCCTTACGAAGAGCCGAGTTAAATCACAATGTCACATATGGTAGGTAATATATGTAAATGTTACTCTAATGACTAATAATGTTTTTTAGTATTACAGTTAAATCTGTGTTAGAATGCTATAAATTCCAATAGAACTTTATACACTTATTTTAAGATAGTTCTGTGGATTATTATTTTTTCAAGGTAAGCGTTTAACTACTGATAGATAAGAGTAATTTGAACTCATGGCATGTTCTAAATGTTGACCTAAGTTTATTATTATAATTGTCTCTATTGAAAACACATATCAAGTATCCATTTTTTTAATTGATTTTTTTTCAATTATCTAATTGACTGTGAAGATAACTCCATAGATTTGTTCCATATTTGGTAAAAATTCACAATATTCGAAGACAGGTCTTAAATAAATCAATCAGCTAGTTGTCAGATATTTTATTACATTTCTGTTGTCAGGCCTTATGCAAGGTACTTAGAATACAGCAGTGAATAAAACATTATCATGGGGCTTTTGTTAATGTTACAAAAGAGAATTGCAGGGCGTGGTGGGAGAATATAGCAGCTAGTCTTAGGTGAGGGGAAGAATAAAGAAGGTTGTCCTGAGAAAGTAATATTTAAGAAGATATCTGAAGGATGAATAGGATGTAGACAGGAATATATAGATGTAGAATAATAGTTTACTATTTTGTGAAGAGACAATAAATTGTTACATACAATTTAAAAATTAGTAATAGGAGACAAGAGTAAGTTGGGGGAAAGGGGTAGAAAACTGAGAAAGTAGCCAAAAAAACTTCCAATTTTAACAGCCAGAGGGAGGGGCTATTCTTTTTGATCAGCCTGAGAAAGCTCAGTGAGGAAATTGAGATACTTGGAGCTATTTAAAAGGTAGAACAGTTTGAATTTTGCATGCTCTGGAGGACAGCAGTAGAAGAGGCACTGAGAGATGTAACTCAAATGAGAAGTCATTTCTTAATCTGGTAAAATATTATGAAGTAGGAGATGAAGAGCATTACTTTTTTTTGAGATAAGGGTAACCTGTGGACCTTTAAGAACAATGGTTGTAGAAGCGTAGGTTAGACCAGAGGACAGAAATTGAACTGGTTTAACTGAAATAAAAAGTGCTTGACAAAGATGCAGTACAAATAAGGAAAAAGGATTGTGTGTATGAGATTAATACAAGAAAAATAATGCACATGGTAGTGAATTGGGGTGGTAGACTTTGAAGGATAGATTTATGTTTTGCATGTATGAATGGTAATTAAGGTAATAAGGATGCCTTATTAATTTGTTCAGCCAGCATTTATAGCGTGCCTGTGAAACAAAAACTTGATTGTGTTTTAAACTAGGTGTGGATTGAGGAAAGAGTTGATTGACTTATGTATTTCTCCATGTTAAGTGTGGGAGGTAAAGGGAAGACGAAGGTAGACACAGGCCTTGTCCTTATGAGTATATAGTGTAATAAACAGTAGATATTATATAGGTTCCTGCTATGCAGTGAGAATAAGGGGCCACAGATATGGATGACCCTTACTGAAGCAGGTGATTTTCTGAGAGAAGATCTAGGAAAGTGTCAGAATTTTTCCAGTAAGTTAAAGTAAGTTAAAATGTTTTGTTTGTGATATAACCAGTGTCCAGGATAAGGGTTTGAAAGTCTTTCAAGAAATTCTGCTTAAAATTCAGTTAAAAATCTTCTTGTTTTTTTCCTTGCAGAAAGTTTTTTTTTTTTAATGACATTTCAGCTTTAATTTTTTTTTTTTTGAATAGGTAATATATGCACATGGGTCAAAATTCAAAAGGTACAAAAGGGTGTACAATGAACAGTAAGTGTCCTTTCCACCCTTATCACCCACCACCCAGTTCCCTTTCCTGGGGATAACCACTGTAAAGTTACCTGTTCCTTTTGATTTGGAGAATACTGTATACCTGAGGAAATATTTTTTAATATTTTCCAGTACGACCGTTTTATTAAGATTGCTTGGCCAGGCACGGTGGCTCACGCCTGTAATCCCAGCACTTTGGGAGGCCGAGGTGGGCAGATCACGAGGTCAGGAGTTCACGACCAGCCTGGCCAATATGGTGAAACCCCATCTCAACTAAAAGTACAAACATTAGCTGGGCATGGTGGCGCGTTCCTGTAATCCCAGCTACTCGGGAGGCTGAGGCAGGAGAATTGCTTGAACCGGGACCGAGAGGCAGAGGTTGCAGTAAGCCAAGATCGTGCCGTTGCACTCTAGCCTGTGCTACAGAGTGAGAGTCCGTCTCAAAAGAAAAAAAGATTGCTTAAACCAACACCAATAGTTTGTTTCTTTGCAGGCTCTTGATCCAGTGTTTCACCTCGCCAGAGAAACCTTATAGTTCCTGTTGTTTCATTTCCTTTGTTTAGCTTTTCATTGTTATGCTTTTCCCTTTGTCTGTATTGATAGAGCTTACAACTTATATTGATTATATCAGTGGTAGAGTATTCGCTAGCAATCCTGATACAGATATTTTACCCCTTAAGAATGTTAATTTTAACTGTAAACTTTATAAGGGCAGGGACTGTGTCTCTCTTATTAACCAGCATATCTCAGTAGCTGGCACTGTGTTAATGAGTAATGTGCTTTAATTGAATTAAAGGAAGAAAAAGTTATTTACTTTATCAGTTATCTAAGTGGGTTTCAGTATTAATACTTTCTATATCATATTTTTATGGAAGCTGTATTACAATTTAGTGTCTAATCAAGAAATAAATTACATTAAAGACATTTATTGAATATCTGCTATGTGCTAGGCATTGTATAAAGTGGTGTATAGGATATGAAGAAGTATAATATGTAACCTTTGTCTTTAAGAAATTTACAATATAGTGGAAAGATAACTTGTTCTTGAAAGCTTAATAACAGTGTAAGGCAGAATGTGAAGGGATAGTTCAGGGAAATAAGTATTGTAGGAGTTCCTGGGAAGTAGAGATCATTAAGGACCTGAGGGCACAGATAGGGATTTATTGACCTGATAGGACCCTGAAAGGTAGATAAGATTTAGCTAGGCAGAAGGGAGGTTGAAGGGGCTTTTAGGTGGAGGGAACTTGAGAGAAAGTGTAGACATGGGGCTATTCAAAAACAGTTTCAGAAACAATGTCTCACCAGTCAGAAAGGATAATTTATGGTGGGGAGCAGTGGAAAGGCTGTATTGTGGAGGACCTCTCACAACAGCTGGATTTGTAAATCTGGAGGTATGGGAGATTTTTGGGTAGGGTACTGATAACATGAGAATGTCATTTTTAGTAAATTAGTAAATTGAGAGAATTATATAAAATGGAGTACAGGGGACAAAGACCATCAAAAGTATGTAGATAGAAGTACTTTTCCATTTTTTTTTTTCTCTCACTAACTTCACCTAAAACCCTTGGATACTGTGTATAAGAAACATAAGACTCGAGAACAAGTCAGGCTGGTTAGAGACGTCAGGATACAAGGAAAGAAACAGACATGGTGGTGCGTACCCTGGGTTTTCTTTTTGCCTCAGGTACCCCAGACTGGGTACTGAAGAGCCAGCAGTCTGGAAATGCCAACAGACACAGACAAAAGCACCCCAAGAAAAGCCTGCCCTCTCTCACCAAAGGACCAAGAAGAAAAGGGAAATAAGCAAGGTAGAAAACTTTTAGACAATAACCCCTCTATTCCATCCAAGCACAGAAGAAAACTGTGGAGCCATCCCCTCCAGCAAAGACTGAGTGAAAAACCAAGATGTCCATCCTCACCAGGTATAATGAGGTGCCCCAACACACCCTCCCTGACCCCCCACTAGAGTGGTGACAGAAGCCCAAGAGGAAGCTGGAATTTCACTGATGCCAGGTCATAAGGAAGGCCCCTTCCTTACACTGTCAGTGGAGGTGACTTGGGAAGTCTGGATTTTTCCCATCTGGGAGTAGGGAGTAATGAGGTACTTTTTCCCTCTTTGCGGCCAGGGTTCGGAGGTGGGGGTGTTAGAGAAAGCCTGGTGGACAGTCAGAACTTCCCTCCCTGATGAGCAATAATGAGGCCTCTCCCTCATAGTATCACTGGAGGCCACAAGGAGAGCAGTAATGAGGTACCCCTCTCTCTCCCAGGCAGGGCAGAATCGGTTGATACTTCCTCCAGCAATAACCAGGAGCCTTTCCATCCCCAGGTATCAAAGGAGACAGAGTAGAGAGCCTGGATTCCATTCCCATTGGGTGATACCCCCCCTCTCCTGCCAGAATAATGTCAGTAGATACTTATTTAACTTAATTAAGGTGAGAGTAAACTATTCTGAGGGATAAGGTGTCAGAAGAACTTCACATTTTGTTTGAGCATACATGATCCAACCCAAAATATCTATGATGAAAATGCAGTGTCATGAATGGTAGAACATTATTAATTTTTAATTTAGTAATATATACTTTGTAGTATTTTAATTAGTACCAAGAGAGTAACCAAGAGTACTGAAGAGTAACCAAGTTCCATGTTGTATTTTTAGGTATAGAAACCCTCAGTTGTGGCCAGGCACGGTGGCTCATGCCTGTAATCCCAGCACATTGGGAGGCTAAGTTGAGCAGATCACTTGAGGTCAGGAGTTGAAAACCAGCCTGGCCAACATGGTGGAACCCTGTCTCTACTAAAAATACAAAAATTAGCCGGGCATGTTGGTGCACGCTTGTACTGCCGGCTACTTGGGACGCCAAGGCAGGAGAATCACTTGAACCTGGGGGGTGGAGGTTGCAGACTACATCTCAAAAAAAAAAAAAGAAATTCTCAGTTGTATTTTACTTCACCACTACAGAGAGGAGACAGCAGAGTGACTGCTCTTTCAATTATGAACTTATGAACAGATATTTGTAGAGTTGGAGAATAAAATGACTTAGATCTAGGTGAGAAAATAATTTTAAAATCCATTAAATTAATTTTCAGCTCAATCATGCCTAAGGAGACTAATAATAAGTGCACTTTTTGAACTATTATTTTTTTCCCATATTGGCATCCCAGAAACTTTATGAGCATCTAAATATAAATGTTTAAATTTTGGATGGGTAATGGCAGGCTTGGGATTAAAACAATTTAATCCCAAGAGAGTTCTTATTGGTAGGAAGCCATAATGAAAAATGTGTCAGTTATGATGGAAAATGGAATATCATCATTTGAAATCTTAGGACTGTCATGGTAGTTCACAGTTCAGCAAACTTTTTCTGAAAAGAGGGCCAGATAGTAAATATTTTAGGCTTTGCAGGTCATGGAGGTTTCTGTTGCATATTCTCCTTTGTTTTTTGTTTTGTTTTTTACAGCCTTTTAAAAATGTAAAAATCATTCTTTAGTTCACAGGCCTATAAAAATAGGATGAAAGCTGGATTTAGTGGCAATTTAAAAATAGGCTGAAGGCTGGATTTAGTGGCAGTTTCTCCATTCCTGCCTTATCTTATTAGCCGATTGACAAAGTTCCTCTTTGTTTAGTTTGTCTAGTTCATGAATCATAAAGACAACTTTTTTCACAGCACAGAGTAAAGACATTTTAAAGCATAGCATCTGAATATACAAAGCCTCTTCAGGTTCAGCTAACTTAGTCTGTAGTTTTTCCTTTAAAGGCAGTTCTTTTCTTTTCTTTTTTTTTTTTTTTTGAGACGGAGTCTCGCTGTGTCCCCCAGGCTGGAGTGCAGTGGCCGGATCTCAGCTCATTGCAAGCTCCGCCTCCCGGGTTTTTACGCCATTCTCCTGCCTCAGCCTCCCGAGTAGCTGGGACTACAGGCGCCCACCACCTCGCCCGGCTAGTTTTTTGTATTTTTTAGTAGAGACGGGGTTTCACCGTGTTAGCCAGGATGGTCTCGAACTCCTGACCTCGTGATCCGCCCGTCTCGGCCTCCCAAAGTGCTGGGATTACAGGCTTGAGCCACCGCGCCCGGCGGCAGTTCTTTTCTTAAAGAAAAATTAATATTTCTGATTTCTTATTTTTTTCTGTCTCTGTTATGGAAAAGGTTTAAAATTTTTTTTTGTCTTTTCTTTCCATGTAAATTTGAGAAAAAGGAAGAGGTTTATAGAGGTTTTTTCCACAAAATTTATTTGTGCATTAATTGGTAGGCAACATAGTGTAAAACATAGCTAGCTGAATATTCAGAATATATTTTGTACATAAAGAGAATGTCTGGTTATGTTTTAAGCTTTTAGAAATAGAGAAGGAATGATTGTATCAGGACACTTGATATGCTTCAACTTGTACTAGAACAGTTTTTAAGTGTTGATTCTGTACCTTCACTGTGTCACACTTCTGTTACTGTGATTCCATAGAACATATAGGACTTAATGGCCTCTCAGTGATTTTTCTTTACCATGGCAAAGCTCCAACTGCTTGTCTCATGCTTTTTCAAATAATTTGAAAAGAACTTTAGTGTCCATTTTGATCATTCACTTTGATCATCTGTCATAGTGATGAGACTTTCGACTGTATCAGAAAATCAAATTTGAATGCTGTCAAGATGTCTAGTAGATTATTTTATATGCTTTGAGGTTATTTTAAAGAATAGTTTGAAGATGTATGAGTAGTGACTGTATCTTTGAAATAAATATTGGATCATCCTATAAAATGATTATGTTGAAATAAACTACATACACAATTTTGACATGTAAATGGTCAAAACTGTTTGAGGATAAACCATTTTAAAGCATTAAAGGAGTGTGGGAAATATCTTTTTATATAGGAATAATGAATATATTATTCATGTTACCATTAAAATGTGAGCTCCTTGAGGGCAGGGTCTTTTCTTCCATCTGTTTTGTTCACTGCTATATTCATAGTACCGAAGCCGTGCCTGGCACATAGGAGGTGTTCAGTAAATACTTTTTACGTTAATAAATGCATAATTATTACCAGTAAATATAATTTTTAAAAAATTGTGTTGTGGTAACCTAATCCTAATAACTGTAAGCCTGAAAACAGTAGTGTTTGTTTCTGTGAAAAGTCCATAAATAAGATTTCTGACTAAAATGGACTTTCCAATTAGTTTTATTACAAGTTCTACAGAAATACATTCTTTTGTTATACCTTACCATGATACTTACCATTTCTGCCATTTTTATTTTTCTTTCTCTAGCTATTTTGTTTGAATGTGTGCATACAGTTTATTCTATTTATCCTAAATCGGAATTACTTGAGAAGGCTGCCAAGTGCATTGGAAAATTTGTTCTGTCACCTAAAATAAATCTAAAATATTTAGGTAAGATTATTGGTTCTTTTGACAGAAATTACAGAGATAGCTTTTGAAATTTGCTGTGTATTTCTTTCAATTCACTTTGTATAATGTGTCTTTGTTTCTAGGACTGAAGGCTCTTACCTATGTTATCCAACAGGATCCTACTCTGGCTCTTCAACACCAGATGACAATAATTGAATGTTTAGATCATCCTGATCCCATTATTAAAAGAGAGGTAAACTGGTATTTTGAATAGTATATGTGAAGTGTTAAAATTTTTAAACATTTTGTTGGTATTCTGTAGAGAGATTAAAGTGGTGGGCAGTGTGTATGTATGCTTGTGTGTATATTTTAACTTTTGGATGTATTCAATTCTTTTTTTGTTTTCTATTTTGAGACAGAATCTCACTTTGTCACCCAGGCTGTAGTGCAGTGGCACGGTCTCAGCTCACTGTAACCTCCGCATCCCGGGTTCAGGTGATTCTCGTGCCTCAGCCTCCCGAGTAGCTGGGATTATAGGTGTGTGCCACCACGTGTGGCTAGTTTTTGTGTTTTTAGTAGAAACGGGGTTTCACCATGTTGGCCAGGCCAGTCCTGAAATCCTGACCTCAAGTAATCTACTTGTGTCGGCCTCCCAAAGTGCTGGGATTACAGGTGTGAGCCACTGCACCCAGCTTATTTAATTATTTTTACTAAAGTTTAAGTAACTTTTCTAAAAAGTACTATGTCAGTGTCCACAGGAAAGTCTTTAAATTATTAGTTGAAGGAATTAGGTCCAGTCATCTGTGTGGGTTCATTAATATAATTTCGGTCTGAGCATTGTACCAATAGGAGACTTGAATTCTGGTCCCAGGTTTTCCTATTAGTACAATTTAAAATATACTCCTGTTATTGTATAATTTTTAAGATGCAGTTGATGTTAATTAGTGATTTCTAATTATTCTCTTTTATATCTATAACATTAATTCCCCACCAAACAGATAGAAATATTGAAAGAATTAATGAAGATATTCATAAAATGATTTGAACTTCTTGGAAGGAAAGGCTTAATAATAATGTCATCATCATATATGTCTGTATATTATAGATAACATATATATAGCATATACTATATGTTACTTATATATATTACTTATGTATATTATATATTATATATATAATCATGCATGTCACTTATAATAATAATATACTTCTTTCCAACTTTTTCTTTTTGTAAATTTGCTTCAGTGTCTACTTGGGTGTCTATATAAATATTTCTTTTGATTCTTATGGAAGAAATCATTCAATATCTTCATTTAAAATGGTATATGGGACCTAGTTAAGAGTAAAAAATTTTCTTTCTATTTATAAAAATAGCAAAGATTTAAAAAGAATTTTAAAAAAAATTTAGGGAATACATGTGTGGGTTTATTACATGGACATTTGTGGAATGCTGAGATTTGGGCGGCTATTGAACCCATCACCCAAATAGTGAACATAGTACTAAGCAGGTAGTTTTTCAACTCATTCCTTTCCCCTTCTGCCCTCCCTGTCTGCTTTTGGAGTCCCGAGTGTCTGTTGTTTCATCGTTATGTCCATGTGTACCCATTGTTTAGCTCCCACTTATAAGTGAGAACAAGTGATAGTTGATTTTCTGTTTTTCCATTAATTCACTTAGAATAATGGCTTCCGGCTGCATCCATGTTTGATTACATTCTTAAAAAAAGGATATGATTACATTCTTAAAAAAAGAGAATTTACTAAATATCTAAATATCTTAAAAGCAATGAGCTAAGAATAGGAGAGTTTATTGAGAGAACACTATTGCATTAAACAACTATGATTTTTGAGGATTACAAATTTTAAATTTTAAAAGGGATTTTTGAAACACATTTAAAAAAATTTGCCTTCATATATATATTTATTTATTTCATATTTTTAGTAGTCTGAAAATTGTTACATGCCTTGGGTCTGGGCAGTTTGCAGACGTACTAATTTCTGTGTGTAGACATCCTAGAAAAATAAGAAGGCTCCAAGAGACTGTAACAAATAGTTATACAGTCCTTCTACTTTAACAGATACAGAGCACGCATTTCCTTTGTATAGTTGAGTACTAAGTTGAACAAAGTTGACTTAGGTACAGTTTTTTTCTTACTGCTATATGGTAGTCCCCACTTATTTATGGAAATATGTTCTAATACCCCCAGTGGATGCCTGAAACCACAGATAGTATTGAACCATAAATATATTTATATATTTTCAATCTGATAACCAAAATGGCTACTTAATAACTAATGGGCTGGTAGCATATACAGTGTGGGTGCAAAGGGATGATTCATGTCCCAGATGGAGTAGGATGGTGCAAGATTTTATCACGCTGCTTAGAAAGGCATGCAATTTAAAACTTATGAATTATTGATTTCTGGAATTTTCCATTTAATATTTTTTGGACTCTGTGGGTAACTGAAACCATGGGAAGCAAAACCACAGATAGGGGGTTTGTAATATTGTTGTATTTAATAATTATACTTGCACTTAAAAATGAGAGTCAAAGGGAAAATAGGCGACTTTTAAAATTATGAAGGTTGATCTGTTTGATCCCTTACCTGCAGTGAGATGAGTGATTTGAATTCTTTGAGGAGATACTGAGTATCCTTGGTGCCCAAAGAAGGCACTAAAGTACTGTCTTCTCAGTGCTGTTGTCACTTCTAACCTCTATCAAATAATACGGTGAGAACTTTGGTCCTTGGATGTTTGGTGATCTGTAGCTTGGGGTAGGATTCCCTTTTACCGGGTTTTATTACGTCTCTCATATACAGGAAGAGAGAAGGTGAGAAGGAGCTACCAAATCTGAACAGAAAAGACCTCTGGCAATACAGTTTGTAACACTAAACCCCATGCAGTTCTGGAAATGCTATATTTCATGGTCTTGGAATAGGAGATAAATTTGATGTATGTTATCTAAAACTATATAACATAATTTGGAGTCCACAGGGAGCATGTCTGAAGCAGCTCCATAAGTTGAAAGCTGTTGATGGGGTGGCCTATGTATTTTTAGATTTAAGTGGCATTAAACATTAACTGAAACAGTTTAAAAAAGAAGTCAAGCAGTGGGCAGAACTCCTAGCAGAGAGCTCATGGAGTCCAGCCAGAAGAGGAACCAAGATGAAGATGAAGATACCGAGCCGGAATCTGGACAATTATGTCCGTGAACCCAAGTTGGACTTCCAGAGAGTTCCAAGAAACTATGATCCTACCTTACATCCTTTTGAGGTCCCACGAGAATATGTAAGAGCTTTAAATGCTACCAAAATGGAATGAGTATTTGCAAAACCATTCCTTGCTTTGCTAGATGGTCACCAAGATGGAGTCAGTTACCTTGGCAAAGCGTCCAAAGAACCTGGCTACTGTCCTTTCTGGGGCGTGTGATGGAGAGGTTAGAATTTGGAACCTGACTCATCAGAAACGTATCCGTACAATACAAGCACATGAAGGCTTTGTATAAGGAATATGTACTCGCTTTTGTGGGACTTCTTTTTTCACCGTTGGTGATGACAAAACTATGAAACAGTGGAAAAAGAATGGACCAGGCTATGGAGATGAGGAAGAGCCATTACATACAACATTAGGAAAGACAGTGTATACTGGGATTGAGCATCACTGGAAAGAAGCTATTTTTGCCACCTGTGGACAGCAAGTAGACGTTTGGGATGAACAAAGAACTAATCCTATATCTTCAATGACCTGGGGATTTGACAGTGTAAGTAGTGTTAAATTTAACCCAATTGAGACTTGGGAAGTTGTGCGTCTGACAGGAATATAGTACTGTACGATATGAGGCAAGCTGCTCCTTTGAAAAGGTTATCTTAGATATGACAACAAATACAATCTGTTGGAACCCTGTGGAAGCTTTCATTTTTACAGCAGCAAATGAAGATTATAACTTACATACTTTTGATATATGTGCACTGGACACTCCTTTAATGTTCCATATGGATCATATATCTGCAGTGCTTGACGTGGAGTACTCGCCCACTGGGAAAGAGTTTTTGTCTGCTAGTTTCAATAAAGCTATTTGAATCTTTCCTACAGACAAAAGTTGAAGCAGGAAGGTATATCACACAAAGTGAATGCAACATGTTATCTGTGTAAAATGGACTTCTGATAGCAAGTATATTAAGTGTGAATCTGATGAAATGAACATTTGCCTGTGGAAAGCTAATGCTTCTGAAAAATTCGGTATGCTTACATCACGAGAAAAAGCAGCCAAGGATTATAACTAGAAATTGAAGGAGAAATTTCAGCAGCATCCTCATATAAAACGTACAGCTTGTCATCGACATCTACCAAAATCTATCTACAGCCAGATTCAGGAACAGTGCGTCATGAAAGAAGCTCGTCAGAGAAAGGACGTTAATCGTATTAAACACAGCAAGCCTGGATATGTGCCAATTGTGTCAGAGAAGAAGAAGCACATAGGGGCAGTTGTAAAATAATTGGTATTCCTAACAATCCTGATGTATAATTATTTGTTACTTTTGATTTGAGAACTCTACAAATAAAAGTGCTGGGACTAGATTAATTGCATACATTTTGGTTATATGTGTAGAGCTTTATTGTTGCTCCTTTTAGCTGCCCTGAAAAATGATCCTTAAAGGTGGCCTAGTTGAAAGACTGTCTGTTTTATCCTTAATCTGCATTCTTCTTTCATTGAAGAATACAGTATTTGCAACTAACTCATTTTTTCCTGTTTTAATTACAGATATACTTACTTTCTCTCTGATCTATTGTTGTAGACACTGCACATTCAAATTGACATTTAAGACCAAACATCGCTTATGTTATCTTTAATATATAACTTTGAATAATGATTACAATGATGTTTCTTCCTGTGATTCCACATAACATTTAGAAGAATGATGTCAACTTTTTATAACTGAATGTATTTCTAGTGCTTTACTTATATTCGGCTTTTTGACTGTTACAAAACAATCAGCCTGCATTTATATAACTTTTATAAATAATATAATTTGGGTCGAGTTAAGATAGTAAAACTTTCTTTCACGTTGAAAAAAAAATCTTTCAAAATATGTTATCCTTTGTGCTTGAAGTCCTGGCTATAAGGATTGAAAAATTAGAACCCTAAATATACTGAGCAAGTTTGACAAATATGTGGAAATTATCTTGCAGCTAATATTGCTGATCCTAAAACACCAATAAATGATGCTTTCTCAGTATTGCCTTTGGACTTACTGATTTCTGAGAGTTATATTTTCCAAACCTTAATCTAGAGCTGTGGAAAGCCATGCAAATGGGAGCTTACTCTGGTATTGGTCTTCCTTCATCTTATTTGAAGCAGCTAGAGGTATATTCCTCAGCACTTAGAAAGCTGTAGCAGCTGGACACTGTGGCACACCTGTAATCCCAACACTTTGGGAGGCCAAGGTGGGCGGATCACCTGAGGTCAGGAGTTCGAGACCAGCCTGGCCAACATGGTGAAACCCCATCTCTACTAAAAATACAAAAATTAGCCAGTCTTGATGGCAAGCTGAGATTGTGCCACTGTACTCCAGTCTGGGCTATAGAGCGAGACTCCATCTCAAGAAAAAAAAAAAAAAAAAAAAAAGGAAAAGAAGGAAAGCTACAGGCCAGGCACAGTGGCTCATGCCTGTAATCCCAACACTTTGGGAGGCCAAGGTGGGAGGATCACTTGAGCCCAGGAGTTCAAGACCAGCCTGGGCAACATGGTCGAACCCCATCTCTACAAAATACGAAAAACTTAGCTGGGCATGGTGGCACATGCCTGTAGTCCCACCTGTTTGGAAGGCTGAGGTGGGAGAATTGCTTGAGCCCAGGAGGTGGAGGTTGCATTGAGCTGAGATTGTACCACTGCACTCCAGCCTGGGTGACAGAGCAAGACCCTGTCTCAAAAAAAAAAAAAAAAAAAAAAGTAGCTATAAAACAGTTCTTCCTTGATGACTAAGATTTTGAACTAGGCTTTGCTAGGCTTTGGAGCATTTGAGCCACCAGCCTTTGTCCATCCAAACAAAAGCTGTTTGCCTGTCTTCTGTTGTTTGGAAAATAGTCTGCTGTCTTCTGTAGCATGGGAAATAGTTTCCAAGACTAGATTTATACACACATACATACACTTGCATATATACACACCCATAGCTATAGGTAATGTATATTTAAGGGTTGTTATGTTTTTAGAAAATATATATCTGTTGTATTTGAACTTTTTAGTCTCTTAAGTATTCTGTCATGTAAAGATGCCAGATTGTGATTATCTCAATAGAAAGCTTATAGACATTGGAATTGATCATAAGTCATTTTTTGACAATAGTTTTACCTTTCTTAAGCTTTTCATTGAAATTTGCATTTCTTACCTGTTAACTGGCTACCCAGTAGATCTCCATAAAAGTAGAAGAATCAACTGTATGATCAACCTTTATGTTACTGTACTCATTGGTGTTATGCATAGTTTTATAATGTTTTTAATTTCTCTTCTTTAAATAGACTCTGGAACTTCTTTACAGAATTACTAATGCACAGAATGTAACAGTTATTGTCCAGAAAATGCTTGAATATTTACATCAGAGCAAAGAAGAGTATGTCATCGTCAATTTGGTTGGCAAAATAGCAGAGCTGGCTGAGAAATATCCTTTTATTTGGACCATGAGTCTTAAAATAGTAACACGGTGACTTTAAGATGATTGGTATAGATATGGTCACCTGAAGTTGAGTTCAGAGACCTAGCAATACGTTTTATTCCTGATTTTCAAGCCTCTTGTCAGAAAAAGGGATTTGTGTAGACCTCTTAGGAGATGGCCTTTTTTTTTTTTTTTTTTTTTGCTGGTTTCTTTTATTCATGTTGTCAGTATTTTGAGCAGGAAGATAGAGGAACCTTTATCCTCTTTATTCCTCTTTCAGTCCTGCCTCGTCTCTACTTCTATCTTGATTTCTTTTCTGAGTAAAAGTTCTTGTGTTTTGGGGAAAGCGGAGGGTATGTGGGAGTGGTCAGGATGCTAAAACTTATCCTTTATTGTTTTATGCTGGAAATTGTCACAATTAAGTAGTTGGGAACTCTATTAACATGTTACTCTTCTTCAAGTTTGTTTCTTAAAAGTCAGAAGAACTTTACAGGTCATAAGGATATTCCATTCATTAAAAAACATTACTGTTTAGGCCGGGCGTGGTGGCTTACACCTGTAATCCCAGCACTTTGGGAGGTCGAGGCGGACAGATCACCTGAGGTTGGGAGTTTAAGACCAGCCTGACCGACATGGAGAAACCCCATCTCTACTAAAAATACAAAATTAGCTGGGCGTGGTGGTGCATGCCTGTAATCCCAGCTACTAGGGAGGCTGAGGCAGAAGAATCGCTTGAACCTGGGAGGCGGGGGTTGCAGTGAGCACCATTGCACTCCAGCCTGGGGAAAAAAAAGGGAAACCCCATCTACAAAAAAAAAAAAAAAAAAAAAAGTGAAAAAATGTTACTGTTTAATTATAAAAAAGAGTGAGTGAATACTGTTAATGAAATTATATTGGAAATTGCTTAAGTCTAGTTTTGTCCTAGTCAGTACTATAACTCTGGCCAGTAGAATGATAGAACTTTAGAACTGATGAGGAAGAGATTAGAAAAGAGGCTGAGCACCTGTAATCCCAGCACTTTGGGAGGCGGAGGCAGGAGGATTGCCTGAGCTCAGGAGTTCACGACCAGCCTGGGCAACACAGTGAAACCCTGTCTCTACCAAAATACAAAAAAAATTAGCCGGTGTGGTGGTATACACCTGTAGTCCCAGCTACTCAGGAGGCTGAGGCAGGAGAATTGCTTGAACCCAGGAGGCAGAGGTCACAGTGAGCCAAGATCACACTGCTGCACTTCAGCCTGGGCGACAGAGCAAGACTCTGTCTCAAAAAAAGAAAAAAAAAAAAAAAAAGGGAAAAGAAAAGAACAGATGCTAAACGATTTGTTCAAGTAGACATACCACAGTATTTAGCTTCTTTGAAGTGAATTATATTCTTTTTTGAAGAATATAGTTTTCCATTATTTGCATCTAGTTAGCTGGTTTGTTTCTTTCAGTTATTTCACATTTATTTATTGGATGACTGTTTTGTGCAAGTGTGGTGCTAAAGTGACAAACTCAGTTTATTAAGTTTATTAAATAAGCTTTTACTGAGTACCTATTTTACATAAAACTGGGGTATGGAACAATTTATGGCAGAGGTTAAAGGTAAAAATGCCATACTAGGATGAATTGGAGTTATTATTTTAAAGATTGCTACAGAAGGATAATTTTAATAAGTAGCATTTGGAAGTGTACTTGTTCTTAACACTGTGGACACATATGCTCCTGATAATGCGTGGTTTATTCAGACAATGAATGCTGTGTTTTCAGTAGGAGGAGATGTAATGCATCCTGATATTCCCAATAACTTTCTGAGACTACTAGCAGAAGGTTGGTAGACTATTACATTCTGTAAAGTAAACATTTTAAAGTTAAATGTTTTTATTACAGAGTCCTTAGATAAGTTTGTGGAAATTAAAATGGTGTATCAATTTCTTTGTAGGTTTTGATGATGAAACAGAAGATCAGCAATTAAGACTCTATGCAGTTCAGTCTTACCTCACTTTACTAGATATGGAAAATGTGTTCTATCCACAGAGATTTCTTCAAGTTATGAGTTGGGTGAGCAAAGTACATTAAATCATACATTTTTAAAAAACATTTTTTATACAAACCAAATGTTAACATATTTCCTTCAGAAACCATTCACTTTACTCAGCTAACTCCTTCAGCTATTAGTTTTTCAAATGGCCACCATGTATCACTTAACTATTTACTTCTCTGTTTTTTCTCTCTGCCATCTCACTTGTCTGGTCTTTTACTTATCTCTTTGTGTTTACAGTGTTTTGTTGTGTTTTTTATGTGCATCCGTGTTTGAATATTTGAATACTCGTTTATCTCTACTATATTATTTTTTTTTAAAAATTAAAAAACTATTTTTTAAAAATAATCTGTAAATTATTTTAACCAAATAGAAAGAGGTTCATCTTTAAGAAGCATTTTCTAGGTACCAGGCACAGTGCTGAATACTTCTATTATTAACTTTTTTTTCTTCTTCTTTTTTATTTTATTTTATTTTTTAAGTTCTAGGGTACATGTGCAGGATGTGTAGGTTTGTTACATAGGTAAACGTGTGCCATGGTGGTTTGCTGCATCTATCAACGCATCACCTAGGTATTAAGCCTAGCACACATTAGCTCTTTTTCCTAAAGCTCTCCAGCCCCACCACCCTCCCTGATAGGCCCTGGTCTGTGTTGTTCCCTTCCCTGTGTCCTGTGTTCTCATTGTTCAGCTCCCACTTATAAGTGAGAACATGTGGTGTGGTTTTCTGTTCCTGTGTTAGTTTGCTAAGAATAATGGGTTCCCAGCTTCATCCATGTCTGTGCAAAGGACATGATCTTATTCCTTTTTATGGCTGTATAGTATTCCATGGTGTATATGTACTACATTTTCTTTATCTAGTCTATCATTGATAGGCTATCTGTGCTATATTAGTTTTCTTATGTTGCATAACAATGTTACCGCAAACTTAGTGGCTTAAGACAATACAAATTCATTATCTCATAGTTTCTGTGGGTCAGGAGTCCAGGCATGGCTTAGCTGGATTCTCTGCTTAGGGTCTCACAGAATTGCAGTCAAGGTGTTGGCACCTTGCAATCATCTGAAGCTTGACTGGTAAATAATCCACTTTCGAGCTCATGTGTGTTTGTCAGAATTCATTTTCTTGTGGCTGAGTTTTTGTGACTGAGGATTTCACTTTCATACTGTCAACTGTCAGCTGTCCTTAGCTGCTAGAGCTGCTTTCAGTTTCTTGCCATGTGGCCTACCAACAGGGCCGCCTGCTTCATCAAAGCCAGTAGTGGAGATCATTTTTTTTTCAAGACAAAGGTCACAATTTTATGTAATATAATCACATGTAATTGCATACAGCTCATCACCTTTATGTATTCTTTCTTGTGCACATAGGTGAGTGTTTCTTTAGGGGAGATTTAGAGAAGTGATATGGTATGCACATTTTAATATTTTATAGAATTGCCAAATGTCAGCATGTTAGCTTAAATTTTCCCCAGATTTTTACTTAAATTTTTTCTTTTCTCATCTGCAGAAAAGTTCAAAGACTAAGATATTAAAATATACTTTTTATTTAGCTTTTTCAGTTAAAGAAATTTTTTTTTTTTGAAACAGAGTCTTGTTCTGTCACCAGGCTGGAGTACAGTAGCATGATCTCGGCTCACTGTAACCTCTGCCTCCTGGGTTCAAGCAATTCTCCTATCTCAGCCTCCTGAGTCGCTGGGATTACAGGTGCATGCTACCAGTCCTGGCTAATTTTTGTATTTTTAGCAGAGATGGGGTTTTGCCACGTTGGCCAGGCTGGTCTCGAACTCTCCACCTCAGGTGATCCACCCGCCTCAGCTTCCCAAAGTGCTGGGATTACAGGTGTGAGCCACCGCACCTAGCCCAGTTAAATACTTTTAACTACATTTGTTTTACTATATCTGCATCTATAGGTATATCTAGGTCTACCTATATACAGTTTGTTTTGCTGAGCTGTTTAGAATTGAATTGCAGACATTGTGGCACTTCACCCCTAGAACCTCAGCGTGAATCTTCTATGAATGACATAACTATAAAACTGTTATCATACCTAAGAAGTGTAAAGAGGCCGGGTGCGGTGGCTCATACCTATAATCCCAGCACTTTGGGAGGCTGAGGCGGGCAAATCACGAGGTCAGGAGATCGAGACCATTCTGGCCAACATGGTAACACCCCGTCTCTACTAAACATACAAAAAATTAGCCAGGCGTGGTGGAATGCACCTGTAGTCCCAGCTACTCGGGAGGCTGAGGCAGGGGAATCACTTGAACTCAGGAGGTGGAGGTTGCAGCGAACCGAGATTGCGCTACTGCACTCCAGCCTGGGCGACAGAGCAAGACTCCATCTCAAAAAAAAAAAAAAAAAAAAAATGAGGATCACAAATTGCCTTTACTTATGTCTCTTTAGCCTTTTTAAATTTGTAATGAACCCCACTTTCTTTTGGTTTTTATGACTGATTTTTTTGTTTGTTTTGGATGACTGCTGTTCACTTGTAGAAGGTCCTACATTCTGGATATCTGATTATTTTTGTTCAGGTTAAACATTTTTAGTGAGAATACTGCGTAGGCAATGTTGTGTATTTCCTACTGTATCATATCAGGATATATATAATGTCAGTTTGTTCACTTATTGGTGATTGTAAGTTTATAAGTTTGGGTTAAGATGGTGGCCTGGTGCGGTGGCTCATGCCTGTGATCCCAGCACTTTGGGAGGCGGGAGGATTGCTTGAAGCCAGAGTTTGAGATCAGCTTGGGCAACAAAGTGAGACCCAGTCTCTACCAAATGGAGAAAAAAAAAGAAGGTGACCTCCAGATCTTTGCATTGTAAAGGTATCTTTCCTTTTTGTAAATTATAACTAATTTGTCAGGTGATTCTATCAGGCTATGCAAATATCTTTTCCTCATTTATCTTCAGTGGCTTTAGTGTTGATGATCCTTCCTGAATTGATTATTGGTTTTGTGGCCATTCGTTTTTTTTGTCCATGAATGTGGCATGTCACTCCACTTAATTTAGATTGTCTTTTCTTTCTTTCTACAGCGTACAGGTCAGGTACAGTAGGTCCCCTTATCTGTTGTTTTGCTTTCTGCAGTTTTAGTTACCTGTGGCCAGTCATGGTCTGAAAATATTAAATGGAAAATTCCAGAAATCAACAATTTATAAGTTTTATATTATGTGTTGTCCTGAGTAGCATGATGAAATATTGAGCCATCCCACTTCATCCTGCTCTGCCCCACCTGGGACCTGAATCATTCTTTGTCCAGTGTATCCATGCTGTATACACTGCCTGCCTGTTAGTTACTCAGTAGCTGTCTAGGTTTTCAGATGAACTGTAGCATTATTGCAGTGCTTATATTGTAGTAACCTTTATTTACTTAATCATGGTCCCACTGCACAAGAGTTGTGATGCTGGCAATTTGGATATGCCAAAGAGAAGCTTTAAAAATGGTTCCTTTAAGTGAAAAGGTGAAAGTTCTTGACTTAATGAGAAAAGAAACATATGCTGAGGTTGTAAAATTCTACAGTAAGAAGGGAAATTGTCTCTGTGAAATTGTGAAGAAGGAAAAAAAACTCCTGTTAGTTTTGCTGTCATACCTTACACTACGAAAGTTACGGTCACAGTGCATGGTGAGATCTTAGTTAAGATGGAAAAGGCATTAAATTTGTGAGTGTAAGACATGATCAGAAGCATTTGGCAATTGATGGCAGTTGGGTTCAGTACTATTTTCAGATTCAGGCATCCACAGGGAGTCCTGAAACCAATTCCCTTTAGATGCAGAGGGCCAACTGTATATACAAATACAATAGATTTTGTATTTTGAGCTTGTAATCTACAGTCTTGCTGAACTAACTTCATAGTTCTAGGAGTGTTCTTGTAGATTTCTTGAGACTTTGTTGAGAATTTTATCTAGTGTCGTGAGGGCTATTGGTCTGTAGTTTTCATTTTTGTGGTATTCCAGTTTTGGTATCAAAGTAAATACTAGTTTCATAACATGACTTGGGAATGTGCCCTCCTGTTTTCTGGAGGAATTTGCATAAAGTTGCTGTTAATTTTCCTTTAAAAATTTGGTAGAATTTCCAGTGAAACCATTTGGACTTGTAGATTTTTAGGGGAGTTATTAAATTACAAATTCAATTTTCTTAAAGAAAAATCTCTTGATTGAATTTTCATTCAATAGTTCAGTGTTTTTTTTTTTTTTTGGTTTGTTTGTTTTTTGGTTTTTTTTTCCCCCTTGGGACTTATCTTTGAGTCATGGATTATTCAGAAAAGTATTGTTTAGTTTCTGAGTGTTTAGAAAATTTTCTGTTATCTTTCTGTTACTGATTTCTAGTTTGATTTCATTGTGATTAGAGAAAATACTATGTATGATTTCAGTTCTTTCATATTTGAGGTTTGTTTTACAGTTCAAGGCACAGTCTATCTTGGTATATGTTCTGTGGTTGCTTGAAAAGTATCTATTTTGCTTTTTCTGTGTGGTGTGTTCTGTAAAGTCTGTTGTGATGGTGTTGTTGAGTTTTTCTATATCCTTGCTGATTCTTGGTCTAGTCCTATTAATTGTTGAGAGAAGGCTATTGACCTTTTCAGTTCTGTGGCCTACACTGACACTGTGAGGGGGTGGCTTGCTGAACAGTGGGGAAAATCCTGACTCCATCAGGTTTCCACTGACACACTCCCATCAGAGAAAGGCAGGGGCACTGCATTTCTCCTCGGTGGAGGTGAAGTGCAGGCTCCCTGCCCAGTCTCTACTGACACTGCAGGGGAGTAGGCCTCTCTACAGCTCAGTGGGGATGAAAGTCCTGACTCCTCACTCAGCCTTCTCAGTTCCCACCCTGCTGGGGAGTTTGGGGTACCTCATGTAGCCTAGTGAGGGTAGCAGTCTTGATTCTCTACTCTGCCTTTGCTGGTATGGGTGGGGCTGCAGATTTTTCTGTGTGGTATTTGGCTGGAGTAGGAGGGTTATTGTCTGAAAGTTTTCTGTCCTCTTGGCTTATTGACTAGAGGGCAGGCTCCTCTTGGGGCTTTTTGTCTGTGCCCATTTGCATTTCCAGGTTTCTGGCTCTCCATATCCAGTCTGGGGTAAATGAAACAACAGATAATCTGCTGTATGTTTTATATATGATATCAAGGGTTTTTAGGTATACTTAGTAGGAAGAATAGGGATAAATACGTCTTCTCCATCTTCCCCGAAGCAGACATCCGTTACCATTGATTTTTGAACTGGTACTTTTGTTACCTGTTCTTCTGGAGCTACCTTCCATTTTTTCTAAAACCACCTAAAAATAATCATACTGTTTAAGGATTGAACTCATTTAGTCCTATTTATTTTTCCTTTTCTTCTCTTCCTTCTTACTAGCTATACATTTTCCCTTGCTTATCACCCAGCCTCCTTTTCTTGCTGGTACCGATATTATACCAAAGACATGAAATTATTCCATAAACACCATTTAGGAAAGCGTAATAGTCCATTCTCACGCTGCTGTGAAGAAATATCCGAGACTGGGTAATTTGTAAGAAAAGAGGTTTAGTTGACTCACAGTTCCACATGGCTGGGGAGGCCTCAGGAAACTTAAAATCATGGCAGAAGCCTCTTTACAGGGTGGCAGGAGAGAGAATGAGGCTGAGTGAAGGGGGAAGCCCATCATAAAACCATCAGGTCTCGTGAGAACTTACTCTCACAAAAGCAGCAGGGGAAACTGCCCCCATGATTCAGTTATTTTCACCTGGTCCTGCCCTTGACATGTGGGGGATTATTACAATTCAAAGTGAGATTTGGGTGGGAGCACAGAGCCAAACCATATCAGAAAGATTTCTATTTTTTTTTTTTTTTTTTTTTTGTGACGGAGTCTCGCTCTGTCGCCCAGGCTGGAGTGCAGTGGCCGGATCTCAGCTCACTGCAAGCTCCGCCTCCCGGGTTCACGCCATTCTCCTGCCTCAGCCTCCCGAGTAGCTGGGACCACAGGCGTCCGCCAACTCGCCCGGCTAGTTTTTTGTATTTTTTAGTAGAGATGGAGTTTCACCGTGTTAGCCAGGATGGTCTCGATCTCCTGACCTCGTGATCCGCCCGTCTCGGCCTCCCAAAGTGCTGGGATTACAGGCTTGAGCCACCGCGCCCGGCCTCAGAAAGATTTCATACTTCCTGAATTATCAGTTTATTAATGATTCTAAAATAAGAAAACTTGACCCCTTTGTAGGCTTTGAGACAGGTGCTTCACTTACTCATCCTGCAGCTCTCAGCCCCTCGCGGGAGGGTGAGCATGCAGGTGAGTGGGTGCGGGAGGCAGAGGGAGTGCTTTTGGGCTCTGGCAGGAGCAAAACTCTGTGTGCGCCCCATGGCAGCATCTAGTGGGGAGTACCTGCGACTCCTGAAGCCCCAGTGAGCGTGTTACACTGCTCTTTTAGCTCTGCCATCAGCAGACAGCTTAAGTGTTAACAGCTCAGTGGGCCCTTTTGTATCTGCACTCACTCCTGAGCTCTTGTCTGGTGTCCAGGAAAAATGAGGTCACATGAATGAATTGAAGGATAATAAATGCAGGGGATTTTGTTGCCGGTGAAAGTGGCTCTCAGCAGGAAGGGGAGCTGACAGGGGGACTGGGGCGGCGAAGGTAATGTTCTCCAGAAGTCCAGCCATCTCTGGCTGGATTCTTCTTTGAAGTTACGCTGTCAAGCTGTCCCTCTGAAGTAAAGCCGCTTCTCTCCGACATCCAGCTGCTTCTTCCTCTATGCTGGCTGAGTCTGGGGTCTTTATAGGCACAGGATGGGGCAGGGCAGGGCAGGGTCATGGGTGGTTTAGGAAAAGGCAATATTTGAATGGGAAAATAGGGATATGGATATAAGTTCTCACTTTGGGCCATGGTTTCGGGCTTTTTGGCTTGTGGGTGGGGCTTCACCAGGGACCACACCCTTTTCTGCCTAGAATTTCTCTGCCTCCTGTCCCTATCAGTTCTTTCACTTACAGAATTGTATGTCGCCTAAGTTAGATGTGTGACACAGATAAGCGTTTCGTTTCTTTTCTTTTTTTTTTTTTTTGAGATGGAGTCTTGCTGTGTTGCCCAGGCTGCAGTGCAGTGGCGTGATCCGAGCTCATTGCAACTTCTGCCTCCCAGGTTCAAGCGATTCTCCTGTCTCAGCCTTCCGAGTAGCTGAGACTATAGGCGTGTGCCACCACATCGGGCTAATTTTTTTATTTTTACTGGAGACGGGGTTTCACCATGTTGGCCAGGCTGGTTTCGAACTCCTCAGGTGATCCACCCGCCTCGGCCTCCCAGAGTGCTGGGATTACAGGCATGAGCCACCGTGCCTGGCCAATAAGTGTTTCTTAAAGTCTCTTCTGTGAACTGTCTACATCAGAATCAGCTGATGCATATTCAAATGTATATCCTTGGGGACCACAGGCATACTAAATCAGAATATCTGGGGATAAAGCCTAGAAATCTGTATTTTTATGAAACACTTTAAGTGCCTCTTACTATGTAGTAAGAACCATCATTACATGAGAATCATCATTTAAATGCTTACTGGAAAATAATAACAGGATGTGATAGTGCTTATAAAAACCAACAACCAACTCCAGAAGTTCAGAAACTTGTAAAGGTATCCTGCTTTATGTATTGTTAATGACAATGGTGGGGAAAACCATTTTGAATTATTGGTATAATTTTGAACCTAAAATATACAGTTGTATCTTTAATAATTTTTTCACCATGAGAGGATGTTTAATCTACTTTAAATTCACTCTAGCAGTAGGCACTTTGTTTAGATTTGAGTATAGTCTATTGTATAACTTGATATTTGTATATAAGTATCACTTTGTTTTATTTACAGGTATTAGGGGAATATTCCTACCTCTTAGATAAGGAAACGCCAGCGGAAGTTATAGCTAAGCTCTACAAGTTACTTATGAATGACTCTGTGTCTTCAGAAACAAAAACCTGGTTAATTGCTGCTGTGACCAAATTGACACCTCAGGCACACTCTTCTGATACAGTTGAGAGATTAATCCATGAATTTACCATATCTTTGGATACTTGTATGAGACAACATGCATTTGAATTAAAACATTTGCATGAGAATGTGGAACTTATGAAGAGCTTGCTTCCAGTTGACAGAAGTTGTGAAGACTTGGCGGTAAGACATTGGTGTTCCATCTTTTTAAAAATTGCGTTGTCATTAAATATAGAGTAATTCTTGCATTTGTGACATATCAGGAATATATCAAAATGTGGTTTCTGCAGCATTTAAGGTGAATGTTGGAGTTCTTTCTCACGTTAGTATGACGGAATCTGAGAGCTCCCAGCACTTTGGGAAGCTCAGGTGGGCGGATCACCTGAGATCAGGAGTTTGAGACTAGCCTGACCAACATGGGGAAACCCCATCTCTGCTAAAAATGCAGAATTAGCTGGGCATGGTGGTGCATGCCTGTAATCCCAGCTACTCGGGAGACTGAGGCAGGAGAATTGCTTGAACCTGGGAGGCAAAGGTTGCAGTGAGCAGAGATTGCACCATTGCACTCCAGCCTGGGCAACAAGAGTGAAACTGTATCTCAAAAAAAAAAAAAGATTCAACCTTAAAAAGGTCTTCACCAAAGCACATTATAGTCAAACTGACAAAAGTCAAAATTATAAAGAGAGATTTCTAAAAACAGCAAGAGAGAAGTATCAAGTCATACATATAAAAGTATCCCTATCAGACTAATAGTGGATATCTTAGCAGAAACCTTATTTTATAGGCAAGGAGAAAATGGGAAGATACACTCAAAGCATTGGGGAAAAAAACCCAGAAACTGCTAGACAAGTAAGTATACTATACACAGCATAAAGGAGAAATAAAGTCTTTCCCAGACGGGTAAAAACTGAGGGAATTCATCCCCACTAGACCAACCCTACAAGAAATGTTTGAGGGAGTCTGACATCTGGGAGTGAAAAGATAACTTCCAACATGAAAACACATGAAAGTATAAAACTCACTGGTAAGGCAGATACATAACTGAGAAAGAAAAAGGAATCAAATATTATCATCACACACACAAAATCCATAGAGGTAAACAGGGAAAAAGGAAGAAAGGAAAAAATGTATAAAACAGTCAACAAAATGACAGGAGTAAGTCCTCGACTATCCATAACAACCTTTAATGAAAACAATTTAAAGTCCCCAATTAAAATATATAGGCTGACTGAATAGATAACAAAACAAGATCCAGCTGTATGCTGCCTATAAGAAACTCACTCACCTGTAAAGATGAAGGGATGAATAAAAATAACCATGCAAACAGAAACCAAAAGCATGTAAGAGTAGCTAATGTTATATCAGACAAAATGGACTTGGAAAAAAATATAAAGGAGACAAGAAATGTCATTATGTAATGATGAAGGGATCAGTTCACCAAGGGCATATAACATTTGTAAATACATATGCACCCAACACTGAAGCAAATATATATAAAACAAATATTATTGAAGCTTAAGAGAGAGGTAGAACCCCATACAATCATAGTTGGAAACCTTGACACATCACTTTCAGATTAAGACACATCATCTAGACAGAAAAATCAACAAAGAAGCATCAAACTTAATTTGCATTCTAGACCAAATGGACCTAACAGATATTTACAGAACATTTTATTCAACAGCTGCAGAATACACATTCTTCTCAACACATGGAACATTCTCCAGGACAGACCATATGTTAGGCCACAAAAAAGTCTCAACAATTTGAAAAAATTCAAATCATAGCAAGTATTTTCTCAAGCTGCATATAATAAAACTAGAAATCAATAATAAGAGGTACTTTGGAAACTGAACAAATATATGAAAATCAAAACAATGTATTTCTGAGTGACGATTAGGTCAGTGAAGAAATAAGGAAATAAAAACATTTCTTGAATCTAATAAAAATGGAAATTCAAACACAACTTACCAAAACCTATGTAGTATGGCAAAAACAGTGCTAAGAGGGAAGTTTATAGCAATAAACACATGTATCACAAAAGTAGAAGGATTTCAAACAAGCAACCTTATAATGCACCTCAAGGGACTAGAAAGGAAGAAGAAACCAAAGTCAACATTAGTAGAAGGAAATAAATAGTAAAGATCAGAGCAGAAATAAAGAAAATGGAAACTTAAAAAAGATACAAAAAAAAAATCAATGAGATAAAAAGTTGGTTATTTTGAACAATAAAATTGATAAACTGCTGACTACACTAATCAAGAAAGAGAGAAGATTCAAATAAGTAAAACCAGAAACAAAAAAGTAGCCATTGCAATGGCTACCACAGAAATACAAATGATTATTAGAGATGATTATAAACAACTGTACACTAACAAACTGGAAAACCTGATGGAAACAAATAAATTCCTGGACACATCTACCATGATTGCACGAGGAAGAAATAGAAAACCTGAATGAATAGTGACATTGAATCAGTAATAGTAAGTCTCCCAACAGAGAAAAGCTTACGAGATGACTTTACAAGTGAATTCTAGCAAATTTATAAAGAAGAACTAGCACCAACTGTTCTTAAACTAGTCCAAAAAAATTGAAGAAGAGGACATTCTTCCTAACTCGTTTTATGTGGCTAGCATTACCCTGATACCAAAACTAGACAAGGACACAACAACAACAACAACAAACTATAAGCCAATATCCCAGATGAACATAGGAGCAAAAATTCTCAACAAAATACTGGAAAACTGAATCCAATAACACATCAAAAAGATAATACACTATGATCAAGTGGAATTTTCCCAGAAATGCAAGGATGGTTCAGCATACACAAATCAATAAATGTGATACTTCATATCAACAGAATGAAGGACAAAAACCATATGATCATCTCAATAGATGCAGAGAATTCATTTGGTAGAATCCAACATCCCATCATGATAAAAACTCACAGGAAATTAAGCATAGAAAAAGCATACTTAACATCATAAAGCCCATATATGACAAACCCAAAGCCCATATCACAATGAATAAGGAAAAACTGAAGGCACTTCCTCTAAGAATTGGAAAAAGGCAAGGATGCCCACTTTCATCACTCCTATTCAACATAGTACTAGAAGACCTAGCCAGAGCAATCAGGCAAAAGAAAGAAAGAAAGGGATCTAAATTGGAAAAGAGGAAGTCAAATTGTCCCTTTTTGCAGATGACATGATCTTACATATACAAAAACCTAAAGACTCCAACATAAAGTTCTTAGAACCAATAAAAGAATTCAGTAAAGATTCAGGATACAAAATCAACATACAAAAATCAGTAGCATTTCTATACACCAATGACAAACTAGCTGGAAAAAAAAAAAGTTATGCCATTTACAACAGCTACAAAAAAAAAAAAAATACAATACTTGGAATAAATTTAACCAGGGAGGTGGAAGACCTGTACAAGGAAAACCTCAAAACGCTGATAAAAGAAACTGAAGAGGATAGAAACAAATGGAAATACATCTCTTGCTCATGGATCACATGAATATTGTTAAAATGCCCATATTACTCAAAGCAATCTACAGATTCAGTATACTATCAAAATACCAATGACAATCTTCAGAAATAGAAAAAACAACCCTAAAATTTGTAGAGAACCACGAGACTCTGAATAGCCAATACAATATTAAGCAAAAATAACAAAGCTGGAGGCATCACACTACCCAATTTCAAAATACACTACAAAGCTGTAGTAACCAAAACAACATGGTATTAGTATGAAAAAAAGACATACAAACCAATGGAACAGAGAGAACCCAGAAAAAAAATTCGTGTATTTATGACTAACTGATTTTCAGTCAAAGTGCCAAGAATATATACTGGGGAAATGACAGCCTCTTCAATAAATAGTGTTGAAAAGCCTTGATATCAGCATGCGGAATAATGAAACGAGATCCCTGTCTTTCACCATATAAAAAAATCAACTCAATGAATTAAATAATGTAAGATCCAAAACTATAAAACTACTAGAAGAAAACTTACAGGAAATGCTTTAGGACATTGGTTGAGGCAAAGATTTGTGGCTAAGACTTCAAAAGCACAGGCGAAAAAGGCAAAAATGGCAAATGGGACTGTATTAAGGTCAAAAGCTTATGCACAGCAAATGATACAATCAATAGAGTGAAGAAACAATCTGTAGACTAGGAAAAAATATTTACAAACAAGGGACTAATATCCAGAATATATAAGGAACTCAATTCAACAGCCAAAAAAGAAAAAAAAAATCCCTTTTAAAGGTGGGCAAAGGTCATCAACAGACATTTCATGGCCAACAGGTAAACAAAAAGATGCTAAACATCACAAATCATCAGGGAGATGTAAATCAAAACCACCATATTATCTTATTTCAGTTACAATGCCTATTATCAAGGAGACAAAAAATAACAAATGTTGCCAAGGATGCAGAAAAAAGGAAACTCATGCACTGTTAGTAGGAATGTAAGTTAAGATAGCCATTATGGAAAATAGTATGGAGAGTTTTCAAAAAAAAATTGAACTACCATAAAACCCAGCAATCCCACCCCTGAGTATTTATCCAATGGAAAGTAAATCATTATTTCAAAGGTATACCTGCACCCCCATGTTCACTGCAGTACTATTCACAATAGCCAAAATATGGAATCAACCTAAGTGTCTGCCAATGGACACATGGATAAAGAAAATGTGGTATGTATACACAACGGAATATTATTCAGCTAAGTAATATCCTAACAACATAGATGGGACTTATTTCACTATGAAGTAAAATAAGCATGGCACAGAAAGTCAAATATTACATGTTTTTATGCACAGGTGGAAGTTAAACATGTGCATCTTGGAGGTAGAGAATAAAGAAGCTCGGAAGGGTCGGGGGACAGGGAAGAAGAATGGTTGGTTAATGGTTAGTAAAACACTTAGATAAGAAGAGTAAGTTCTAGGGTTTGATAGCACAGTAGGGTGACTATAGTTAGTAATAATTGTGTATTATTTGTATGTTTCAAAATAAAGAGAAGATTTGAAATGTTCCCAACACAAATGATAAATGTTAGAGGTGATGGATATCCTAAATACTGATTTACGTATTACACATTCTATGCATGTATCAAAGTATCATATGTACGCCAGATATGTATGTCTTAAAATCGACAAATAAGAGAAATTCCTGAATTATTCTATATTAAGAGACTGTCACAGGATATAAATATCTTCACTGCAGTCTCCAAAAGAGATACTCTTCTTCCTATTTAGAATCAGTACTGGATTCAACCTGGCCAGGTTGAATCTCTTTGAGGCTCTTTTGAGCTTCCTGCATATGGATGTCTCTATCTCTTGCAAGACTTGGGAAGTCTTTAGCTATTATTTTTCAATTAGGTTTTCTGTGCCTTAGCCCATTTTGTCTTTAAACTCTCAAAATCCAAATATTTGTTTGCTTTATGTTGTCCCATATGTCACATATGCTTTCTTTATTCTGTTTCATTTATTTATTTTTGTCTGGTTTATTTCAAAGACATGTCTTCAAATTTGAGATCCTCCCTTCTCAATCTAGTCTATTGTTGAAGCTCTTGGTTATACTTTTTATTTCATTCATTGAATTCTTCAGTTCTAGGAGTTCTGTTTGTTTCTTAGAATTTTTGATGTCTACCTCTTTGTTGAATTTCTCATTCAGATCATGAATTGTTTTCTTGATTTATTTTTGTTTTGTTTTTCTGTGTTCTCTTGTATCTTTTGAGTTTCCTTAAGGTCATTATTTTGATTTTTTTTTCAAGCATTTTATAGATTTCCTTTTTTTGGGATCTGCCACTGGAGAGTTACTGTGTTCCTTTGAAGGTGTTATGTTTCTTTGCCTTACTTTTCTTGTGTCCTCACATTGACATATGTGTATCTGGCATCATAGCAGGTGGTTCTAAGTTTATGGATTCTCTTTAGTAGGGAAAGACCTCTCCCTATAGATGTGTCTGTGGTATTGGTTAACAAGGTGCTTGGGCTTTGATTCTGGATGGGCACAGTAGTATAGTTTCCAAATGATTTCTTCAACTATAATTATAATCAGTGATATCTGTGAGTTCCTCAATGGTGATATGGTTTGGATCTCCTGCCCAAATCTCACGTTGAATTGTAATCCCCAGTGTTGGAGTTAGGGCCTGGTGGGAGTTGTTTGGGTCATGAAGGCAGATACCTCATGGCTTGGTGCTATCCTCTTGATAGAGAGTGAGTTCTTGAGAGATCTGGTTATTGTAAAGTATAGCACCTCACACACACACACACACACACACACACACACACCCCGGACTCTCCCTTTGGCTCCTGCTTTCACCATGTGATGTGCTTGCTTTTGCTTTACCCTCCTCCATAAGTAAAAGCTTCCTGAGGCCTTACAGGAAGCTGAACAGATGCCAGTATCATGCTTCTTGCACAGCCTGCAGATCCATGAGCCAATGAAACCTTTTCTTTCTTTCTTTTTTTTTTTTTTTAAATAAATTACCCAGTCTCAAGTGTTTCTTTATAGCAGTGCAAGAACGGACTAATAGAATGACTTAGGCTGTGGTTGTTAGTGGAGGCTGTAGAAAGGCTTTGTTGAGGATAGAACATTAGGTGAATTGATCCTTGTGTACCACTGATAGCAGTGGTTGGCTGGGCATACTGGTTGTTAGATCCCTGGGCAGTGTGTATGAGTCCTGGCAGTGGCAGGATTGGGTGTGCCAGTCCTTGGGCCTCCAGAGGTGGCATGCACACATGCCGGTGGTGGCAACAGTGGGGTGCACACAAATTGATTTTTAGTAGCGATTCATGAATTGGGCAATATCTCATTAGCATTATTCCACACTTCCTCCTTGATTTGTATTAGCGTACTGGTTTATTATAAACTATATTGCAGAGGATACAGAGGAAGGAGGTGCATAGGGCAAGCTATGGAGGAAGGTTCTCAGAGCTTTTATACTCCCCGTGGCCATGCCACTTTTCAGGAACCTCCACATGTTTGGCTATCTTCTTTTAATCTCCTTTGAAATTCTGTGTCATTTTATTCCTCCTCTATTTGAGAATCCAAAAAAAGTGGTTTTCCCTTTTATTTTGTCTATCTATGTGTTAAAATCTTTACCATTTTGGAGCCTGATCACCCACCTTTTAGTTTCCCACCTACTTTTTGCCACCACCCCTTTTAACCTAAAGTTCTCACTTAATACTCACTCTCTTTATTTCATATCATGATCTCCCTCAGGTGTAAATTAGAAAACTTTCTTTTTTTTTTTTTTTGAGATGGGGTCTTTCTCTGCCACCCAGGCTGGAGTACAGTGGCGTGATCTCGGCTGACTGCAACCTCTGCCTCCCAGGTTCAAGTGATTCTTCTGCCTCAGCCTCCCGAGTAGCTGGGACTGCAGGTGCGCGCCACCATGCCTGGCTAATTTTTTCTGTAATTTTAGTAGAGACAGGGTGGCACCATATTGGCCAGGCTGGTCTCGAACTCCTGACCTAGTGATCCACCCACCTTGGCCTCCCAAAGTGCTGGAATTACAGATGTGAGCCACTGTGCCTGGTCTAGAAAACTTTCAAAGGTAATTAGAATTATTCAAATTAGTTGAGAAAGAGAAAAAAGGGTAATATTTCCACTAATTTTGACTCAGATTTTCATGGCTTGTATTCATTTTGAACATTTCTTCATTAGTTCTTTCAGTAGTTCCTCAAGGGCAGAGGCCTTGCTTTAGTATTTGGTGGGCATTCCAGAGATGTTTATTGAAATGATGAATGAATATGCTACACATAGTATTATACTAGGGAGTAACTACACTTCCCTTTTCCTCCAATAAAAGATAATGATGTTGACATAGCCTCATCTCAAGAATCTTTTTTTTTTTTTGAGATGAAGTTTCACTCTTGTCACCCAGGCTGGAATGCAATGGCATGATCTCGGCTCACTGCAACTTCCTCCTCCCAGGTTCAAGTGATTCTCCTGTCTCAGCCGCCCAAGTAGCTGGGATTATAGGCATCCACCACCACGCCTGGCTCATTTTTGTATTTTAGTAGAGACAGGGTTTCACCATGTTGGTCAGGCTGGTCTCGAACTCCTGACCTCAGGTGATCCGCCCACCTCAGCCACCCAGAGTGCTGGGATTACAGGCGTGAGCCACCACGCGCAGCCTAAGAATCTTATTCAAGCAAAACCTTTCCAGATTCAGAGAGTGAGGTGCCATTTTTATGTTTGATAATTATTTGCTATTCTAAATTATCTGAGCTATTTGTATATACTTGGCTAAATCAGGAGAGGCAAACTTTGCTTTCTGAGGTCATCACTGCTCTCTCCACTTGTTTATCGTTTTTGTTCATCTCCTTCTTTTCTCCTTTCCCTGTCATTCTTTCTTCATCTCTTATTTATTCATTAAAAATTATTCTCCTAACACTTTTTCTGGTAAAATTAAGTCATTTTCCATAGGTTTGTGAAAAATAATTTTCAGTTATATTAGGATATTTAAATCAAAGGCACTGTGGGAGGCTGAATAATGGCCCTTGCAAAGATGTCCATGTCTTAATCTCTGGAATTTGTGCTTGTCCTTAAACATTAAAGAGAACTTGGTAGATGTGATGAAATTAAATATTTTGTGATGGGGCAGTTATACTAGATTATGTAGCTAGGCATGATATAATCACAAAGATCCTTATAAAAGTGAAACAAGAGGTTACAGAGGAGAAGGCAAAGAAAAAACAAAAGCAGAGATTGGAATGATGTGGCCACAAGTCAAGGAATGCTGGCAGTCTCTAAAAGCTGGAAGAAACAAGAAACGGATTCCCCTGGTACATCCAGAAGGAAGCAGCCCTGCCAAAGCCTTGATTTTAGCCCCTGCAGCAGGAAACCACTACAGTTACCGTACCTCATAGTATATATGTCTGTTTCTTCTGGTGGGTTACAGTTCTGCTCAGAGTAGGAACTGTGTCTTCCTTTGTCTCAATTATAGGACCTAATAGGATGCTGTAACATATTTGATGCTCAAAAATATATTCTTCACTGCAGTGAAATTAATAGTAAGTGCAAATGATTTATATTGTTAGATTCCTAGGCAGGTGATCTGATTATAGATGTTTCGGAAAGCTAGAGAGTTGGGTAGCATTTTCATTCATTCATTCATTCATTCATTCATTCATTCATTCATTCATTCATTTTTTGAGATGGGGTCTTGTTCTGTCGCCCAGGCTGGAGTGCAGTGGCACAGTCTTGTCTCACTGCAACCTCTGCCTTCCAGGTTCAAGCAGTTCTGCTGCAGCCTACCGGGTGGTTGCTGTGCTGGGACTACAGGTGTGTGACCATACCCAGCTAATTTTTTTGTATTTTTAGTAGAGATGGGGTTTTGCCATGTTGGCAAGGCTGGTCTCAAACTCCTGGCCTCAAGTGATCTGCCCATTTTGGCCTCCCAAAGTGCTGGGATTATAGTCATGAGCCACTGTGCCTGGGTGAGGTAGCATTTTTAGAATTGAAGTTTTCATTTCTCATTTAGAATTTTTAAAAATATATATGGGCTAAAATTATTTATGTGACTGTATAATCTACTTAGGATAAATTTATTTAATTCCTAATTTTTGCTTAATTTTAATATAGGTAGATGCTTCTTTATCTTTTCTGGATGGTTTTGTGGCTGAAGGACTCAGTCAGGGTGCAGCGCCTTACAAACCTCACCATCAACGCCAGGAGGAAAAGCTTTCTCAGGAAAAAGGTAATTTTTCATGGATTTGTGTTAAGCTAGAGTGTAGGGATGTAATTTTTGATGTTATAGTCATGTAAGTAAATAAATAAAGATAATTACTTTCTATTATTCCTCTTTTAATGATTCACTTGTGATTTGTTTGCCCTGACTAGGTTTTCAGATACCCAGAGGAAAAAAAAGTTAGCCAAGAGATATTCCTGAAGGTATAGGCTGTCTATCCACAAATACCTAAGATATGGTAGTCATACTGGAATTTATTTATTTATTTTTTTGAGACAAGAGTCTTGCTCCGTCACCCAGGCTGCAGTGCAGTGGCACGATCTGGGCTCACTGCAACCTCTGCCTCCCAGGCTCAAGCGATTCTTGTGCCTTAGCCTCCCAAGTAGCTGGAATTACAGGTGGGTGCCACCACACCCAGCTAATTTTTGTATTTTTAGTAGAGATGGAGTTTCACCCTGTTGGTCAGGCTGGTTTCAAACTTCTGGCCTCAAGTGATTGTTGACCTCCCAGAGTGCTGGGATGACAGCTGTGAGCCACCGCAACTGGCCATTATACTGAAATTTTGAAGAACTTTTTTTGTTTTGAATAATATATTTATTAACATAAAGATCTTTATGGGAAACTTTTTTTTTTTTTTTTAAATTTAAACTTTTTAGTTCAAGGGTACAAGTGCATGTTTGTTACATAGGTAAACTTGTATCATGGGGGTTTATTGCTCAGCTTATTTCATCACCCAAGTATTAAGCCTAGTACCCATTAGTTTTCCTGATCCTCACCCTGCTCTCACCCTCCACCCTCTGAAAGGTCCCAGCATATGTTGTTTCCCTCTATGTGTCCATGTGTTTTCATCATGTAGCTCCCACTTTTACGTGAGAGCATGCAATATTTGGTTTTCTGTTCCTGCATTAATTTGCTAAGGATGGCCTCCAGCTCCATCCATGTCCCTGCAAAAGACATGATCTCATTCTTTTTTATGGCTATATGAAAGAACTTGAAGGTAGGAGTATCATGTTGTTCACTGTGCTGGTAGGCTGACACATATTAGTCTGAGCATATCTGTGGAAAGTTTTCAGAAAACAACCCTGGTTACTATGGACTAGTGAGTTTCATTTTTATTTTGAGCGGTCTTATATTTATTTATTTATTTTTAAATTTTATTTTCTTAATTGACAAATATAAATATTCATGGGGAATATAGTAATGTTTCAATCCATGTATAGTGTTCAGATAATAGTAATTAGCATATCCATCATCTCAAACATGTATCATTTCTTTGTGTTGGGAACATTCAATATATTTCTTCTAGTTTTTGAGACTATGTAATACTTTATTGTTAAACTATAGTAATTCTGTAGTGGTGTAGAACACTAGAACTTATTTCTTCTATCTAGCTGTAATTTTTTATCCTTTACCTTATTCTTCCCTTTCCCCCTACCCTTCCTAGCCCCTAGTATACTGTATTCTAATTTTTACTTCTATGAGATCAACTTTCTTTAGTTTCCACATATGAGAGAGAACATGTGGTGTTTAACTTTCTGTTCCTGACTTATTTCACTTAATATAATGTCCTTCGGTTTCATCCATGTTGCCATGAATGACAGGATTTCATTTGTTTTTATGACTGAATAGTATTTCACTTTGTATATATACTACATCATTTTCTTTATCCATTCATCTGTTGTTGGACACCTAGGCTGATTCCATATTAGGTTGATTCCATATCTTGGCTACTTTGAATAGCGCTCTGCAATAAACGTTGAAGTGCTAGATAATTCGTTCAATGCTGAGAGTGCAGTGTTTTGAAGCCCCCAACTATTACTGAATCAGGGTCTTTCTCTTCTTTAGGTCTAATATTTGCTTTATATATTTGGATGCTCTGGTGTCAGGTACATATATATTTTAATTGTTACATTCTTTTTATGAATTGATCCCTTTATTGTACAGTGTCTTTCTTTGTCTCCCTTTACAGCTTTTAACTTAAAATCTGTTTTGTTTGTTACTAGTATAGTGACTTCTGCTCACTTTTGGTTTTTGTTTGTTGGAATATCTTTTTCCAACCACCCACTTTCAGTCTGTGTGTCTTTAGAAGTAAGGTGAGTTTCTTGTAGGCATTGTATTGTTGAGTCTTGTTTTTTTAAAACCCAGGCAGTGATTCTATGTCTTTTAAGTGGGGGAATTTGATCCATTTACTTTCAAGGTTATTATTGATGGGTGAGGATTTGCTGCTATCATATTATTGATTGTTTTCTGGGTATTTTACATATGCTTTGTTCCTTACTTGCTCTCTTATTATTTTTGCAGTTGGGTGGTTTTCTTCAGTGACAAAGTTTGATTCCTTTCTTTTTCTTATTTGTGTATCAGTTCTACCAGTGAGTTTCATAGTTTTGAATGTTTTCATAATGGTAGTTATTGTCTTTTCACTTCCAGACTCCCTTGAGCTTATCATGTAAGGGGTGGCCTACTGCTAATGAATTTCTTGGTTTTGGTTGTCTGCGAAAGATCTTATTTCCCCTTTATTTCTGAAAGATAGCTTTGCTGGGTACGATATTCATGCTGTTTTTTCTTTTTCTTTTTTCTTTTAGTACTTTGAATATATCATCCCGTTTTCTCCTGGCCTCTAAGGTTTCTTCTGAGAAATCCAGCTGTTAGTCTAATGGGGATTCCCTTATATGTGACTTGAAGCTTTTCTCTTGCTGCTTTCAGAATTCTTTGTCTTTGACTTTTGACAATTTGACTAAAATGTGCCTCAAAAAGGACCTGCTTGGGGTTGAATCTATTTGGGATTCTTTGAGCTTCCTGGACTAGGATGTTCTCTCTTCCAAGACTTGGAAAGTTTCCTGCTATTATTTCATTAATTATTTTCTTCACATTTTCCCTTCTCTTCTCCTTCTGAAATGCCCGTAATACAACATTTATTTGCTTAATGGTGTCCCATAAATCCTGTAGGCTTTCTTAATTTTTTTTAAATTCTTTTTTCTTTTCTTTTTGTCTTCCTGTGTTATTTCAAAAGACCTGTCTTCAACTTCAGAAATTATTTTTTCTGCTTTCTAATGTGTTGTTGAAACTCTTGCATATGTATTTTATTTCATTTATTGAATTCTTCAGCTCTAGGATTTCTGTTTGGTTCTTTTTTGTGATATCTGTCTCTTTGTTGAATTTCTTGTTCAAATAATGTATAATTTTCCTGATTTCATTGAATTATCTGTCCGTATTCTTTTGCATCTCACTGAGTTTCCTTAATATTGTTATTTTAAATCCCTTTTCTGGAATTTCATATATTTCCTTATGATTGAGGGTCTGTTACTAGAAATTTATTATTTTCCTTTGGTGGTGACATGTTTCTTTTTTCATGGTTGATTTGTTCCTATGTTGATTTGTATGAATCTGGTGGAAAAGTTGACTCAAGTTTATGTAGTAGAGTTTGAAGGGAAAGACTTATTTGTATAAATGGGTTTTGGAGTATAAGTTCAGTAGGGTACTAAGGCCTTGGTGGTGGACATGTAGTGTCGTCTTCATGTAGTTTCTTTCTTTCTTT